>NW_021630109.1:72500-233989 GCF_900700375.1 Denticeps clupeoides
ACTTCTACCAGGGTCTGGCCTCCCTCACTGGAGTTTGTTTCTTATTCTTTCTCTTTGTTTCCCTCTATAATTTATTTTTTGTGTCTATTTTGGGTTCTTTTGTTACAATGGAACAATTTTACATATATTAGTTCCATAAAAACAGGCAAGAACAATTACCAGGTCTCAAAAAAGCCAACAAAAACGCCTGAAGTGCCAAGACAAGAGAGGCCTGCATTCTTGTATCAATGGTTTTATCTGGAAAAAGCATAAACCTTTGGGTTCCATAAACAGAAATCTAATTGTGTTCAAAAACATGATTTTTTTTTTTAATGGAGATCAAGGTAATCTCTAATGGCAAATAAAAAACACAAAAGCATCGCCTCCCCGTCGGGGAATCGAACCCCGGTCTCCCGCGTGACAGGCGGGGATACTCACCACTATACTAACGAGGAGCTGGCCCTGCTTCTTTGTTATCATAGGTCTTTAGAACTTCAAGCATGTTTGTTTCTTGCAACAGTGGTTTGTGACATTTAGATTGATTTCATAGTAGGTATGAGGTATGAGCCGAAATAGCTCAGTTGGGAGAGCGTTAGACTGAAGATCTAAAGGTCCCTGGTTCAATCCCGGGTTTCGGCAAAGCTGTTTGGACTGTGTAAATGCAATTTTTGGTTTGTTAACAAAGACCTATGCTTTATCTGGAAACTGACCTCCCCCTCACAGGCAAGAACAACTTACCAGGTCTCAAAAAGGCCAACAAATGGCCTGAAGTGCCAAGACAAGAGCGGCCTGCATTCTTGTATCAATGGTTTTATCTGGAAAAAGCATAAACCTCAAAGGAGAAACTGATTGATCAGTTGCAACACTTCTGTGAGATAAACGTCCATTATAAAAGAAAGGATTCAAACCTCATACAGAGGCCTCTTTCCCCCTCAACTGCTCGGGGGGTTCTACTCTCACATTGTTCCTGCATTCAGCTTTTCTACTTCTACCAGGGTCTGGCCTCCCTCACTGGAGTTTGTTTCTTATTCTTTCTCTTTGTTTCCCTCTATAATTTATTTTTTGTGTCTATTTTGGGTTCTTTTGTTACAATGGAACAATTTTACATATATTAGTTCCATAAAAACAGGCAAGAACAATTACCAGGTCTCAAAAAAGCCAACAAAAACGCCTGAAGTGCCAAGACAAGAGAGGCCTGCATTCTTGTATCAATGGTTTTATCTGGAAAAAGCATAAACTTTTGGGTTCCATAAACAGAAATCTAATTGTGTTCAAAAACATGATTTTTTTTTTTAATGGAGATCAAGGTAATCTCTAATGGCAAATAAAAAACACAAAAGCATCGCCTCCCCGTCGGGGAATCGAACCCCGGTCTCGCGCGTGACAGGCGGGGATACTCACCACTATACTAACGAGGAGCTGGCCCTGCTTCTTTGTTATCATAGGTCTTTAGAACTTCAAGCATGTTTGTTTCTTGCAACAGTGGTTTGTGACATTTAGATTGATTTCATAGTAGGTATGAGGTATGAGC
This sequence comes from Denticeps clupeoides, assembly GCF_900700375.1. Taxonomy (NCBI): domain Eukaryota; kingdom Metazoa; phylum Chordata; class Actinopteri; order Clupeiformes; family Denticipitidae; genus Denticeps; species Denticeps clupeoides. The sequence goes on from NW_021630109.1 coordinate 74,011, forward strand.
CGAAATAGCTCAGTTGGGAGAGCGTTAGACTGAAGATCTAAAGGTCCCTGGTTCAATCCCGGGTTTCGGCAAAGCTGTTTGGACTGTGTAAATGCAATTTTTGGTTTGTTAACAAAGACCTATGCTTTATCTGGAAACTGACCTCCCCCTCACAGGCAAGAACAATTACCAGGTCTCAAAAAGGCCAACAAATGGCCTGAAGTGCCAAGACAAGAGCGGCCTGCATTCTTGTATCAATGGTTTTATCTGGAAAAAGCATAAACCTCAAAGGAGAAACTGATTGATCAGTTGCAACACTTCTGTGAGATAAACGTCCATTATAAAAGAAAGGATTCAAACCTCATACAGAGGCCTCTTTCCCCCTCAACTGCTCGGGGGGTTCTACTCTCACATTGTTCCTGCATTCAGCTTTTCTACTTCTACCAGGGTCTGGCCTCCCTCACTGGAGTTTGTTTCTTATTCTTTCTCTTTGTTTCCCTCTATAATTTATTTTTTGTGTCTATTTTGGGTTCTTTTGTTACAATGGAACAATTTTACATATATTAGTTCCATAAAAACAGGCAAGAACAATTACCAGGTCTCAAAAAAGCCAACAAATGGCCTGAAGTGCCAAGACAAGAGAGGCCTGCATTCTTGTATCAATGGTTTCATCTGGAAAAAGCATAAACCTTTGGGTTCCATAAACAGAAATCTAATTGTGTTCAAAAACATGATTTTTTTTTTAATGGAGATCAAGGTAATCTCTAATGGCAAATAAAAAACACAAGCGCATCGCCTCCCCGTCGGGGAATCGAACCCCGGTCTCCCGCGTGACAGGCGGGGATACTCACCACTACACTAACGAGGAGCTGGCCCTGCTTCTTTGTTATCATAGGTCTTTAGAACTTCAAGCATGTTTGTTTCTTGCAACAGTGGTTTGTGACATTTAGATTGATTTCATAGTAGGTATGAGGTATGAGCCGAAATAGCTCAGTTGGGAGAGCGTTAGACTGAAGATCTAAAGGTCCCTGGTGAAATCCAGGGTTTCGGCAAAGCTGTTTGGACTGTGTAAATGCAATTTTTGGTTTGTTAACAAAGACCTATGCTTTATCTGGAAACTGACCTCGCCCTCACAGGCAAGAACAATTACCAGGTCTCAAAAAAGCCAACAAATGGCCTGAAGTGCCAAGACAAGAGAGGCCTGCATTCTTGTATCATTGGTTTTATCTGGAAAAAGCATAAACCTCAAAGGAGAAACTGATTGATCAGTTGCAACACTTCTGTGAGATAAACGTCCATTATAAAAGAAAGGATTCAAACCTCATTCAGAGGCCTCTTTCCCCCTCAACTGCTCGGGGGGTTCTACTCTCACATTGTTCCTGCATTCAGCTTTTCTACTTCTACCAGGGTCTGGCCTCCCTCACTGGAGTATGTTTCTTATTCTTTCTCTTTGTTTCTCTCTATAATTTATTTTTGGTGTCTATTTTGGGTTCTTTTGTTACAATGGAACCATTTTACATATATTAGTTCTATAAAAAGAATTCTTATTGTGTTTATGAACTAGAACCTGTTCAATCATTTATAATCTATTGTGCCATGACTGTTAATGTCCATCGAACATCAGATAATTTCAAAAAACAAGTTCAAACCTCATTCAGAGGGCTCTCACATTGTTCATTCATTCATCTTTTCTTATTGTTCCAGGCTCTGTCCTTCCTCACTGGAGTTTGATTCTTATTCTTTCTCTTTGTTTCCCTCTAGAATTTTTCTTACAATGGAACAATTGTAAATCTTTGGGTTCCATAAACAGAAATCTAATTGTGTTCAAAAACAAGATTTTTTTTTATAATGGAGATCAAGGTAATCTCTAATGGCAAATGAAAAACACAAGAGCATCGCCTCGCTGTCAGAGAATCGAACCCCGGTCTCCCGCGTGACAGGCGGGGATACTCACCACTATACTAACGAGAAGCTGGCCCTGCTTCTTTGTTATCATAGGTCTTTAGAACTTCAAGCATGTTTGTTTCTTGCAACAGTGGTTTGTGACATTTAGATTGATTTCATAGTAGGTATGAGGTATGAGCCGAAATAGCTCAGATGGGAGAGCGTTAGACTGAAGATCTAAAGGTCCCTGGTTAAATCCAGGGTTTCGGCAAAGCTGTTTGGACTGTGTAAATGCAATTTTTGGTTTGTTAACAAAGACCTATGCTTTATCTGGAAACTGACCTCCCCCTCACAGGCAAGAACAATTACCAGGTCTCAAAAAAGCCAACAAATGGCCTGAAGTGCCAAGACAAGAGAGGCCTGCATTCTTGTATCATGGGTTTTATCTGGAAAAAGCATAAACCTCAAAGGAGAAACTGATTGATCAGTTGCAACACTTCTGTGAGATAAACGTCCATTATAAAAGAAAGGATTCAAACCTCATTCAGAGGCCTCTTTCCCCCTCAACTGCTCGGGGGGTTCTACTCTCACATTGTTCCTGCATTCAGCTTTTCTACTTCTACCAGGGTCTGGCCTCCCTCACTGGAGTTTGTTTCTTATTCTTTCTCTTTGTTTCCCTCTATAATTTATTTTTTGTGTCTATTTTGGGTTCTTTTGTTACAATGGAACAATTTTACATATATTAGTTCCATAAAAACAGGCAAGAACAATTACCAGGTCTCAAAAAAGCCAAAAAATGGCCTGAAGTGCCAAGACAAGAGAGGCCTGCATTCTTGTATCAATGGTTTTATCTGGAAAAAGCATAAACCTTTGGGTTCCATAAACAGAAATCTAATTGTGTTCAAAAACATGATTTTTTTTTAATGGAGATCAAGGTAATCTCTAATGGCAAATAAAAAACACAAGAGCATCGCCTCCCCGTCGGGGAATCGAACCCCGGTCTCCCGCGTGACAGGCGGGGATACTCACCACTATACTAACGAGGAGCTGGCCCTGCTTCTTTGTTATCATAGGTCTTTAGAACTTCAAGCATGTTTGTTTCTTGCAACAGTGGTTTGGGACATTTAGATTGATTTCATAGTAGGTATGAGGTATGAGCCGAAATAGCTCAGTTGGGAGAGCGTTAGACTGAAGATCTAAAGGTCCCTGGTTCAATCCCGGGTTTCGGCAAAGCTGTTTGGACTGTGTAAATGCAATTTTTGGTTTGTTAACAAAGACCTATGCTTTATCTGGAAACTGACCTCCCCCTCACAGGCAAGAACAATTACCAGGTCTCAAAAAGGCCATTAAATGGCCTGAAGTGCCAAGACAAGAGAGGCCTGCATTCTTGTATCAATGGTTTTATCTGGAAAAAGCATAAACCTCAAAGGAGAAACTGATTGATCAGTTGCAACACTTCTGTGAGATAAACGTCCATTATAAAAGAAAGGATTCAAACCTCATACAGAGGCCTCTTTCCCCCTCAACTGCTCGGGGGGTTCTACTCTCACATTGTTCCTGCATTCAGCTTTTCTACTTCTACCAGGGTCTGGCCTCCCTCACTGGAGTTTGTTTCTTATTCTTTCTCTTTGTTTCCCTCTATAATTTATTTTTTGTGTCTATTTTGGGTTCTTTTGTTACAATGGAACAATTTTACATATATTAGTTCCATAAAAACAGGCAAGAACAATTACCAGGTCTCAAAAAAGCCAACAAAAACGCCTGAAGTGCCAAGACAAGAGAGGCCTGCATTCTTGTATCAATGGTTTTATCTGGAAAAAGCATAAACCTTTGGGTTCCATAAACAGAAATCTAATTGTGTTCAAAAACATGATTTTTTTTTTTAATGGAGATCAAGGTAATCTCTAATGGCAAATAAAAAACACAAAAGCATCGCCTCCCTGTCGGGGAATCGAACCCCGGTCTCCCGCGTGACAGGCGGGGATACTCACCACTATACTAACGAGGAGCTGGCCCTGCTTCTTTGTTATCATAGGTCTTTAGAACTTCAAGCATGTTTGTTTCTTGCAACAGTGGTTTGTGACATTTAGATTGATTTCATAGTAGGTATGAGGTATGAGCCGAAATAGCTCAGTTGGGAGAGCGTTAGACTGAAGATCTAAAGGTCCCTGGTTAAATCCAGGGTTTCGGCAAAGCTGTTTGGACTGTGTAAATGCAATTTTTGGTTTGTTAACAAAGACCTATGCTTTATCTGGAAACTGACCTCCCCCTCACAGGCAAGAACAATTACCAGGTCTCAAAAAAGCCAACAAATGGCCTGAAGTGCCAAGACAAGAGAGGCCTGCATTCTTGTATCATGGGTTTTATCTGGAAAAAGCATAAACCTCAAAGGAGAAACTGATTGATCAGTTGCAACACTTCTGTGAGATAAACGTCCATTATAAAAGAAAGGATTCAAACCTCATTCAGAGGCCTCTTTCCCCCTCAACTGCTCGGGGGGTTCTACTCTCACATTGTTCCTGCATTCAGCTTTTCTACTTCTACCAGGGTCTGGCCTCCCTCACTGGAGTTTGTTTCTTATTCTTTCTCTTTGTTTCCCTCTATAATTTATTTTTTGTGTCTATTTTGGGTTCTTTTGTTATAATGGAACCATTTTAAATATATTAGTTCCATAAAAAGAATTCTTATTGTGTTTATGAACTAGAACCTGTTCAATCATTTAAAATCTATTGTGCCATGACTGTTAATGTCCATCTAACATCAGATAAGTTCAAAAAACAAGTTCAAACCTCATTCAGAGGGCTCCGTCCGGGTACTACTCTCACATTGTTCATTCATTTGTCTTTTCTTATTGTTCCAGGCTCTGTCCTTCCTCACTGGAGTTTGATTCTTATTGTTTCTCTTTGTTTCCCTCTAGAATGTCTGTTTCTTGCAACAGTGGTTTGTGACATTTAGATTGATTTCATAGTCAATTGAGATGTGAACTAAAGTCAATTGTGCCTTACTAAATTATATTTCTTCACTGAATTTATTAAGCCAAATCCTCATTTAATAAGCAATCCACTTATTTAGCACACAATATCAGATAATATCTTCTGTTTAGGCATGAGCAAAAACCCAACTGTGGAAGGCAGGCCCTTGTACATGAATAAACACCTAGTGCCAAGTGAAAGGGCTACAAGGTATGAGCCGAAATAGCTCAGTTGGGAGAGCGTTAGACTGAAGATCTAAAGGTCCCTGGTTCAATCCCGGGTTTCGGCAAAGCTCTTTGGACTGTGTACATGCAATTTTTGGTTTGTTAAAGACCTACGCTTTATCTGGAAATTGACCTCCTCCTCACAGGCAAGAACAATTACCAGGTCTCAAAAAAGCCAAAAAATGGCCTGAAGTGCCAAGACAAAAGAGGCCTGCATTCTTGTATCAATGGTTTTATCTGGAAAAAGCATAAACCTTTGGGTTCCATAAACAGAAATCTAATTGTGTTCAAAAACATGATTTTTTTTTAATGGAGATCAAGGTAATCTCTAATGGCAAATAAAAAACACAAGAGCATCGCCTCCCCGTCGGGGAATCGAACCCCGGTCTCCCGCGTGACAGGCGGGGATACTCACCACTATACTAACGAGGAGCTGGCCCTGCTTCTTTGTTATCATAGGTCTTTAGAACTTCAAGCATGTTTGTTTCTTGCAACAGTGGTTTGTGACATTTAGATTGATTTCATAGTAGGTATGAGGTATGAGCCGAAATAGCTCAGTTGGGAGAGCGTTAGACTGAAGCTGTTTGGACTGTGTAAATGCATTTTTTGGTTTGTTAACAAAGACCTATGCTTTATCTGGAAACTGACCTCCCCCTCACAGGCAAGAACAATTACCAGGTCTCAAAAAGGCCAACAAATGGCCTGAAGTGCCAAGGCAAGAGAGGCCTGCATTCTTGTATCAATGGTTTTATCTGGAAAAGCATAAACCTCAGAGGAGAAACTGATTGATCAGTTGCAACACTTCTGTGAGATAAACGTCCATTATAAAAGAAAGGATTCAAACCTCATACAGAGGCATCTTTCCCCCTCAACTGCTCGGGGGGTTCTACTCTCACATTGTTCCTGCATTCAGCTTTCTACTTCTACCAGGGTCTGGCCTCCCTCACTGGAGTTTGTTTCTTATTCTTTCTCTTTGTTTCCCTCTATAATTTATTTTTTGTGTCTATTTTGGGTTCTTTTGTTACAATGGAACAATTTTACATATATTAGTTCCATAAAAACAGGCAAGAACAATTACCAGGTCTCAAAAAAGCCAAAAAATGGCCTGAAGTGCCAAGACAAGAGAGGCCTGCATTCTTGTATCAATGGTTTTATCTGGAAAAAGCATAAACCTTTGGGTTCCATAAACAGAAATCTAATTGTGTTCAAAAACATGATTTTTTTTTAATGGAGATCAAGGTAATCTCTAATGGCAAATAAAAAACACAAGAGCATCGCCTCCCCGTCGGGGAATCGAACCCCGGTCTCCCGCGTGACAGGCGGGGATACTCACCACTATACTAACGAGGAGCTGGCCCTGCTTCTTTGTTATCACAGGTCTTTAGAACTTCAAGCATGTTTGTTTCTTGCAACAGTGGTTTGGGACATTTAGATTGATTTCATAGTAGGTATGAGGTATGAGCCGAAATAGCTCAGTTGGGAGAGCGTTAGATTGAAGATCTAAAGGTCCCTGGTTCAATCCCGGGTTTCGGCAAAGCTGTTTGGACTGTGTAAATGCAATTTTTGGTTTGTTAAAAAAGACCTATGCTTTATCTGGAAACTGACCTCCCCCTCACAGGCAAGAACAATTACCAGGTCTCAAAAAGGCCAACAAATGGCCTGAAGTGCCAAGACAAGAGAGGCCTGCATTCTTGTATCAATGGTTTTATCTGGAAAAAGCATAAACCTCAAAGGAGAAACTGATTGATCAGTTGCAACACTTCTGTGAGATAAACGTCCATTATAAAAGAAAGGATTCAAACCTCATACAGAGGCCTCTTTCCCCCTCAACTGCTTGGGGGGTTCTACTCTCACATTGTTCCTGCATTCAGCTTTTCTACTTCTACCAGGGTCTGGCCTCCCTCACTGGAGTTTGTTTCTTATTCTTTCTCTTTGTTTCCCTCTATAATTTATTTTTTGTGTCTATTTTGGGTTCTTTTGTTACAATGGAACAATTTTACATATATTAGTTCCATAAAAACAGGCAAGAACAATTACCAGGTCTCAAAAAAGCCAACAAAAACGCCTGAAGTGCCAAGACAAGAGAGGCCTGCATTCTTGTATCAATGGTTTTATCTGGAAAAAGCATAAACCTTTGGGTTCCATAAACAGAAATCTAATTGTGTTCAAAAACATGATTTTTTTTTTTAATGGAGATCAAGGTAATCTCTAATGGCAAATAAAAAACACAAAAGCGTCGCCTCCCCGTCGGGGAATCGAACCCCGGTCTCCCGCGTGACAGGCGGGGATACTCACCACTATACTAACGAGGAGCTGGCCCTGCTTCTTTGTTATCATAGGTCTTTAGAACTTCAAGCATGTTTGTTTCTTGCAACAGTGGTTTGTGACATTTAGATTGATTTCATAGTAGGTATGAGGTATGAGCCGAAATAGCTCAGTTGGGAGAGCGTTAGACTGAAGATCTAAAGGTCCCTGGTGAAATCCAGGGTTTCGGCAAAGCTGTTTGGACTGTGTAAATGCAATTTTTGGTTTGTTAACAAAGACCTATGCTTTATCTGGAAACTGACCTCGCCCTCACAGGCAAGAACAATTACCAGGTCTCAAAAAAGCCAACAAATGGCCTGAAGTGCCAAGACAAGAGAGGCCTGCATTCTTGTATCATTGGTTTTATCTGGAAAAAGCATAAACCTCAAAGGAGAAACTGATTGATCAGTTGCAACACTTCTGTGAGATAAACGTCCATTATAAAAGAAAGGATTCAAACCTCATTCAGAGGCCTCTTTCCCCCTCAACTGCTCGGGGGGTTCTACTCTCACATTGTTCCTGCATTCAGCTTTTCTACTTCTACCAGGGTCTGGCCTCCCTCACTGGAGTTTGTTTCTTATTCTTTCTCTTTGTTTCCCTCTATAATTTATTTTTTGTGTCTATTTTGGGTTCTTTTGTTATAATGGAACCATTTTACATATATTAGTTCCATAAAAAGAATTCTTATTGTGTTTATGAACTAGAACCTGTTCAATCATTTAAAATCTATTGTGCCATGACTGTTAATGTCCATCTAACATCAGATAAGTTCAAAAAACAAGTTCAAACCTCATTCAGAGGGCTCCGTCCGGGTACTACTCTCACATTGTTCATTCATTTGTCTTTTCTTATTGTTCCAGGCTCTGTCCTTCCTCACTGGAGTTTGATTCTTATTGTTTCTCTTTGTTTCCCTCTAGAATGTCTGTTTCTTGCAACAGTGGTTTGTGACATTTAGATTGATTTCATAGTCAATTGAGATGTGAACTAAAGTCAATTGTGCCTTACTAAATTATATTTCTTCACTGAATTTATTAAGCCAAATCCTCATTTAATAAGCAATCCACTTATTTAGCACACAATATCAGATAATATCTTCTGTTTAGGCATGAGCAAAAACCCAACTGTGGAAGGCAGGCCCTTGTACATGAATAAACACCTAGTGCCAAGTGAAAGGGCTACAAGGTATGAGCCGAAATAGCTCAGTTGGGAGAGCGTTAGACTGAAGATCTAAAGGTCCCTGGTTCAATCCCGGGTTTCGGCAAAGCTCTTTGGACTGTGTACATGCAATTTTTCGTTTGTTAAAGACCTACGCTTTATCTGGAAATTGACCTCCTCCTCACAGGCAAGAACAATTACCAGGTCTCAAAAAAGCCAACAAATGGCCTGAAGTGCCAAGACAAGAGAGGCCTGCATTCTTGTATCAATGGTTTTATCTGGAAAAAGCATAAACCTTTGGGTTCCATAAACAGAAATCTAATTGTGTTCAAAAACATGATTTTTTTTTTAATGGAGATCAAGGTAATCTCTAATGGCAAATAAAAAACACAAGAGCATCGCCTCCCCGTCGGGGAATCGAACCCCGGTCTCCCGCGTGACAGGCGGGGATACTCACCACTATACTAACGAGGAGCTGGCCCTGCTTCTTTGTTATCATAGGTCTTTAGAACTTCAAGCATGTTTGTTTCTTGCAACAGTGGTTTGTGACATTTAGATTGATTTCATAGTAGGTATGAGGTATGAGCCGAAATAGCTCAGTTGGGAGAGCGTTAGACTGAAGCTGTTTGGACTGTGTAAATGCATTTTTTGGTTTGTTAACAAAGACCTATGCTTTATCTGGAAACTGACCTCCCCCTCACAGGCAAGAACAATTACCAGGTCTCAAAAAGGCCAACAAATGGCCTGAAGTGCCAAGGCAAGAGAGGCCTGCATTCTTGTATCAATGGTTTTATCTGGAAAAAGCATAAACCTCAAAGGAGAAACTGATTGATCAGTTGCAACACTTCTGTGAGATAAACGTCCATTATAAAAGAAAGGATTCAAACCTCATACAGAGGCATCTTTCCCCCTCAACTGCTCGGGGGGTTCTACTCTCACATTGTTCCTGCATTCAGCTTTTCTACTTCTACCAGGGTCTGGCCTCCCTCACTGGAGTTTGTTTCTTATTCTTTCTCTTTGTTTCCCTCTATAATTTATTTTTTGTGTCTATTTTGGGTTCTTTTGTTACAATGGAACAATTTTACATATATTAGTTCCATAAAAACAGGCAAGAACAATTACCAGGTCTCAAAAAAGCCAACAAAAACGCCTGAAGTGCCAAGACAAGAGAGGCCTGCATTCTTGTATCAATGGTTTTATCTGGAAAAAGCATAAACCTTTGGGTTCCATAAACAGAAATCTAATTGTGTTCAAAAACATGATTTTTTTTTTTAATGGAGATCAAGGTAATCTTTAATGGCAAATAAAAAACACAAAAGCATCGCCTCCCTGTCGGGGAATCGAACCCCGGTCTCCCGCGTGACAGGCGGGGATACTCACCACTATACTAACGAGGAGCTGGACCTGCTTCTTTGTTATCATAGGTCTTTAGAACTTCAAGCATGTTTGTTTCTTGCAACAGTGGTTTGTGACATTTAGATTGATTTCATAGTAGGTTTGAGGTATGAGCCGAAATAGCTCAGTTGGGAGAGCGTTAGACTGAAGATCTAAAGGTCCCTGGTGAAATCCAGGGTTTCGGCAAAGCTGTTTGGACTGTGTAAATGCAATTTTTGGTTTGTTAACAAAGACCTATGCTTTATCTGGAAACTGACCTCCCCCTCACAGGCAAGAACAATTACCAGGTCTCAAAAAAGCCAACAAATGGCCTGAAGTGCCAAGACAAGAGAGGCCTGCATTCTTGTATCATTGGTTTTATCTGGAAAAAGCATAAACCTCAAAGGAGAAACTGATTGATCAGTTGCAACACTTCTGTGAGATAAACGTCCATTATAAAAGAAAGGATTCAAACCTCATTCAGAGGCCTCTTTCCCCCTCAACTGCTCGGGGGGTTCTACTCTCACATTGTTCCTGCATTCAGCTTTTCTACTTCTACCAGGGTCTGGCCTCCCTCACTGGAGTTTGTTTCTTATTCTTTCTCTTTGTTTCCCTCTATAATTTATTTTTTGTGTCTATTTTGGGTTCTTTTGTTATAATGGAACCATTTTACATATATTAGTTCCATAAAAAGAATTCTTGTTGTGTTTATGAACTAGAACCTGTTCAATCATTCAAAATCTATGGTGCCATGACTGTTAATGTCCATCTAACATCAGATAAGTTCAAAAAACAAGTTCAAACCTCATTCAGAGGGCTCCGTCCGGGTACTACTCTCACATTGTTCATTCATTTGTCTTTTCTTATTGTTCCAGGCTCTGTCCTTCCTCACTGGAGTTTGATTCTTATTGTTTCTCTTTGTTTCCCTCTAGAATGTCTGTTTCTTGCAACAGTGGTTTGTGACATTTAGATTGATTTCATAGTCAATTGAGATGTGAACTAAAGTCAATTGTGCCTTACTAAATTATATTTCTTCACTGAATTTATTAAGCCAAATCCTCATTTAATAAGCAATCCACTTATTTAGCACACAATATCAGATAATATCTTCTGTTTAGGCATGAGCAAAAACCCAACTGTGGAAGGCAGGCCCTTGTACATGAATAAACACCTAGTGCCAAGTGAAAGGGCTACAAGGTATGAGCCGAAATAGCTCAGTTGGGAGAGCGTTAGACTGAAGATCTAAAGGTCCCTGGTTCAATCCCGGGTTTCGGCAAAGCTCTTTGGACTGTGTACATGCAATTTTTGGTTTGTTAAAGACCTACGCTTTATCTGGAAATTGACCTCCTCCTCACAGGCAAGAACAATTACCAGGTCTCAAAAAAGCCAAAAAATGGCCTGAAGTGCCAAGACAAAAGAGGCCTGCATTCTTGTATCAATGGTTTTATCTGGAAAAAGCATAAACCTTTGGGTTCCATAAACAGAAATCTAATTGTGTTCAAAAACATGATTTTTTTTTAATGGAGATCAAGGTAATCTCTAATGGCAAATAAAAAACACAAGAGCATCGCCTCCCCGTCGGGGAATCGAACCCCGGTCTCCCGCGTGACAGGCGGGGATACTCACCACTATACTAACGAGGAGCTGGCCCTGCTTCTTTGTTATCATAGGTCTTTAGAACTTCAAGCATGTTTGTTTCTTGCAACAGTGGTTTGTGACATTTAGATTGATTTCATAGTAGGTATGAGGTATGAGCCGAAATAGCTCAGTTGGGAGAGCGTTAGACTGAAGCTGTTTGGACTGTGTAAATGCATTTTTTGGTTTGTTAACAAAGACCTATGCTTTATCTGGAAACTGACCTCCCCCTCACAGGCAAGAACAATTACCAGGTCTCAAAAAGGCCAACAAATGGCCTGAAGTGCCAAGGCAAGAGAGGCCTGCATTCTTGTATCAATGGTTTTATCTGGAAAAGCATAAACCTCAGAGGAGAAACTGATTGATCAGTTGCAACACTTCTGTGAGATAAACGTCCATTATAAAAGAAAGGATTCAAACCTCATACAGAGGCATCTTTCCCCCTCAACTGCTCGGGGGGTTCTACTCTCACATTGTTCCTGCATTCAGCTTTCTACTTCTACCAGGGTCTGGCCTCCCTCACTGGAGTTTGTTTCTTATTCTTTCTCTTTGTTTCCCTCTATAATTTATTTTTTGTGTCTATTTTGGGTTCTTTTGTTACAATGGAACAATTTTACATATATTAGTTCCATAAAAACAGGCAAGAACAATTACCAGGTCTCAAAAAAGCCAAAAAATGGCCTGAAGTGCCAAGACAAGAGAGGCCTGCATTCTTGTATCAATGGTTTTATCTGGAAAAAGCATAAACCTTTGGGTTCCATAAACAGAAATCTAATTGTGTTCAAAAACATGATTTTTTTTTAATGGAGATCAAGGTAATCTCTAATGGCAAATAAAAAACACAAGAGCATCGCCTCCCCGTCGGGGAATCGAACCCCGGTCTCCCGCGTGACAGGCGGGGATACTCACCACTATACTAACGAGGAGCTGGCCCTGCTTCTTTGTTATCACAGGTCTTTAGAACTTCAAGCATGTTTGTTTCTTGCAACAGTGGTTTGGGACATTTAGATTGATTTCATAGTAGGTATGAGGTATGAGCCGAAATAGCTCAGTTGGGAGAGCGTTAGATTGAAGATCTAAAGGTCCCTGGTTCAATCCCGGGTTTCGGCAAAGCTGTTTGGACTGTGTAAATGCAATTTTTGGTTTGTTAAAAAAGACCTATGCTTTATCTGGAAACTGACCTCCCCCTCACAGGCAAGAACAATTACCAGTTCTCAAAAAGGCCAACAAATGGCCTGAAGTGCCAAGACAAGAGAGGCCTGCATTCTTGTATCAATGGTTTTATCTGGAAAAAGCATAAACCTCAAAGGAGAAACTGATTGATCAGTTGCAACACTTCTGTGAGATAAACGTCCATTATAAAAGAAAGGATTCAAACCTCATACAGAGGCCTCTTTCCCCCTCAACTGCTTGGGGGGTTCTACTCTCACATTGTTCCTGCATTCAGCTTTTCTACTTCTACCAGGGTCTGGCCTCCCTCACTGGAGTTTGTTTCTTATTCTTTCTCTTTGTTTCCCTCTATAATTTATTTTTTGTGTCTATTTTGGGTTCTTTTGTTACAATGGAACAATTTTACATATATTAGTTCCATAAAAACAGGCAAGAACAATTACCAGGTCTCAAAAAAGCCAACAAAAACGCCTGAAGTGCCAAGACAAGAGAGGCCTGCATTCTTGTATCAATGGTTTTATCTGGAAAAAGCATAAACCTTTGGGTTCCATAAACAGAAATCTAATTGTGTTCAAAAACATGATTTTTTTTTTTTAATGGAGATCAAGGTAATCTCTAATGGCAAATAAAAAACACAAAAGCGTCGCCTCCCCGTCGGGGAATCGAACCCCGGTCTCCCGCGTGACAGGCGGGGATACTCACCACTATACTAACGAGGAGCTGGCCCTGCTTCTTTGTTATCATAGGTCTTTAGAACTTCAAGCATGTTTGTTTCTTGCAACAGTGGTTTGTGACATTTAGATTGATTTCATAGTAGGTATGAGGTATGAGCCGAAATAGCTCAGTTGGGAGAGCGTTAGACTGAAGATCTAAAGGTCCCTGGTGAAATCCAGGGTTTCGGCAAAGCTGTTTGGACTGTGTAAATGCAATTTTTGGTTTGTTAACAAAGACCTATGCTTTATCTGGAAACTGACCTCGCCCTCACAGGCAAGAACAATTACCAGGTCTCAAAAAAGCCAACAAATGGCCTGAAGTGCCAAGACAAGAGAGGCCTGCATTCTTGTATCATTGGTTTTATCTGGAAAAAGCATAAACCTCAAAGGAGAAACTGATTGATCAGTTGCAACACTTCTGTGAGATAAACGTCCATTATAAAAGAAAGGATTCAAACCTCATTCAGAGGCCTCTTTCCCCCTCAACTGCTCGGGGGGTTCTACTCTCACATTGTTCCTGCATTCAGCTTTTCTACTTCTACCAGGGTCTGGCCTCCCTCACTGGAGTTTGTTTCTTATTCTTTCTCTTTGTTTCCCTCTATAATTTATTTTTTGTGTCTATTTTGGGTTCTTTTGTTATAATGGAACCATTTTACATATATTAGTTCCATAAAAAGAATTCTTATTGTGTTTATGAACTAGAACCTGTTCAATCATTTAAAATCTATTGTGCCATGACTGTTAATGTCCATCTAACATCAGATAAGTTCAAAAAACAAGTTCAAACCTCATTCAGAGGGCTCCGTCCGGGTACTACTCTCACATTGTTCATTCATTTGTCTTTTCTTATTGTTCCAGGCTCTGTCCTTCCTCACTGGAGTTTGATTCTTATTGTTTCTCTTTGTTTCCCTCTAGAATGTCTGTTTCTTGCAACAGTGGTTTGTGACATTTAGATTGATTTCATAGTCAATTGAGATGTGAACTAAAGTCAATTGTGCCTTACTAAATTATATTTCTTCACTGAATTTATTAAGCCAAATCCTCATTTAATAAGCAATCCACTTATTTAGCACACAATATCAGATAATATCTTCTGTTTAGGCATGAGCAAAAACCCAACTGTGGAAGGCAGGCCCTTGTACATGAATAAACACCTAGTGCCAAGTGAAAGGGCTACAAGGTATGAGCCGAAATAGCTCAGTTGGGAGAGCGTTAGACTGAAGATCTAAAGGTCCCTGGTTCAATCCCGGGTTTCGGCAAAGCTCTTTGGACTGTGTACATGCAATTTTTCGTTTGTTAAAGACCTACGCTTTATCTGGAAATTGACCTCCTCCTCACAGGCAAGAACAATTACCAGGTCTCAAAAAAGCCAACAAATGGCCTGAAGTGCCAAGACAAGAGAGGCCTGCATTCTTGTATCAATGGTTTTATCTGGAAAAAGCATAAACCTTTGGGTTCCATAAACAGAAATCTAATTGTGTTCAAAAACATGATTTTTTTTTTTAATGGAGATCAAGGTAATCTCTAATGGCAAATAAAAAACACAAGAGCATCGCCTCCCCGTCGGGGAATCGAACCCCGGTCTCCCGCGTGACAGGCGGGGATTTCATAGTAGGTATGAGGTATGAGCCGAAATAGCTCAGTTGGGAGAGCGTTAGACTGAAGATCTAAAGGTCCCTGGTTCAATCCCGGGTTTCGGCAAAGCTGTTTGGACTGTGTAAATGCAATTTTTGGTTTGTTAACAAAGACCTATGCTTTATCTGGAAACTGACCTCCCCCTCACAGGCAAGAACAATTACCAGGTCTCAAAAAGGCCAACAAATGGCCTGAAGTGCCAAGACAAGAGCGGCCTGCATTCTTGTATCAATGGTTTTATCTGGAAAAAGCATAAACCTCAAAGGAGAAACTGATTGATCAGTTGCAACACTTCTGTGAGATAAACGTCCATTATAAAAGAAAGGATTCAAACCTCATACAGAGGCCTCTTTCCCCCTCAACTGCTCGGGGGGTTCTACTCTCACATTGTTCCTGCATTCAGCTTTTCTACTTCTACCAGGGTCTGGCCTCCCTCACTGGAGTTTGTTTCTTATTCTTTCTCTTTGTTTCCCTCTATAATTTATTTTTTGTGTCTATTTTGGGTTCTTTTGTTACAATGGAACAATTTTACATATATTAGTTCCATAAAAACAGGCAAGAACAATTACCAGGTCTCAAAAAAGCCAAAAAAATGGCCTGAAGTGCCAAGACAAAGAGGCCTGCATTCTTGTATCAATGGTTTTATCTGGAAAAAGCATAAACCTTTGGGTTCCATAAACAGAAATCTAATTGTGTTCAAAAACATGATTTTTTTTTTAATGGAGATCAAGGTAATCTCTAATGGCAAATAAAAAACACAAGAGCATCGCCTCCCCGTCGGGGAATCGAACCCCGGTCTCCCGCGTGACAGGCGGGGATACTCACCACTATACTAACGAGGAGCTGGCCCTGCTTCTTTGTTATCATAGGTCTTTAGAACTTCAAGCATGTTTGTTTCTTGCAACAGTGGTTTGTGACATTTAGATTGATTTCATAGTAGGTATGAGGTATGAGCCGAAATAGCTCAGTTGGGAGAGCGTTAGACTGAAGCTGTTTGGACTGTGTAAATGCATTTTTTGGTTTGTTAACAAAGACCTATGCTTTATCTGGAAACTGACCTCCCCCTCACAGGCAAGAACAATTACCAGGTCTCAAAAAGGCCAACAAATGGCCTGAAGTGCCAAGGCAAGAGAGGCCTGCATTCTTGTATCAATGGTTTTATCTGGAAAAGCATAAACCTCAGAGGAGAAACTGATTGATCAGTTGCAACACTTCTGTGAGATAAACGTCCATTATAAAAGAAAGGATTCAAACCTCATACAGAGGCATCTTTCCCCCTCAACTGCTCGGGGGGTTCTACTCTCACATTGTTCCTGCATTCAGCTTTCTACTTCTACCAGGGTCTGGCCTCCCTCACTGGAGTTTGTTTCTTATTCTTTCTCTTTGTTTCCCTCTATAATTTATTTTTTGTGTCTATTTTGGGTTCTTTTGTTACAATGGAACAATTTTACATATATTAGTTCCATAAAAACAGGCAAGAACAATTACCAGGTCTCAAAAAAGCCAACAAAAACGCCTGAAGTGCCAAGACAAGAGAGGCCTGCATTCTTGTATCAATGGTTTTATCTGGAAAAAGCATAAACCTTTGGGTTCCATAAACAGAAATCTAATTGTGTTCAAAAACATGATTTTTTTTTTTAATGGAGATCAAGGTAATCTCTAATGGCAAATAAAAAACACAAAAGCTTCGCCTCCCCGTCGGGGAATCGAACCCCGGTCTCCCGCGTGACAGGCGGGGATACTCACCACTACACTAACGAGGAGCTGGCCCTGCTTCTTTGTTATCATAGGTCTTTAGAACTTCAAGCATGTTTGTTTCTTGCAACAGTGGTTTGTGACATTTAGATTGATTTCATAGTAGGTATGAGGTATGAGCCGAAATAGCTCAGTTGGGAGAGCGTTAGACTGAAGATCTAAAGGTCCCTGGTGAAATCCAGGGTTTCGGCAAAGCTGTTTGGACTGTGTAAATGCAATTTTTGGTTTGTTAACAAAGACCTATGCTTTATCTGGAAACTGACCTCCCCCCTCACAGGCAAGAACAATTACCAGGTCTCAAAAAAGCCAACAAATGGCCTGAAGTGCCAAGACAAGAGAGGCCTGCATTCTTGTATCATTGGTTTTATCTGGAAAAAGCATAAACCTCAAAGGAGAAACTGATTGATCAGTTGCAACACTTCTGTGAGATAAACGTCCATTATAAAAGAAAGGATTCAAACCTCATTCAGAGGCCTCTTTCCCCCTCAACTGCTCGGGGGGTTCTACTCTCACATTGTTCCTGCATTCAGCTTTTCTACTTCTACCAGGGTCTGGCCTCCCTCACTGGAGTTTGTTTCTTATTCTTTCTCTTTGTTTCCCTCTATAATTTATTTTTTGTGTCTATTTTGGGTTCTTTTGTTATAATGGAACCATTTTACATATATTAGTTCCATAAAAAGAATTCTTATTGTGTTTATGAACTAGAACCTGTTCAATCATTTAAAATCTATTGTGCCATGACTGTTAATGTCCATCTAACATCAGATAAGTTCAAAAAACAAGTTCAAACCTCATTCAGAGGGCTCCGTCCGGGTACTACTCTCACATTGTTCATTCATTTGTCTTTTCTTATTGTTCCAGGCTCTGTCCTTCCTCACTGGAGTTTGATTCTTATTGTTTCTCTTTGTTTCCCTCTAGAATGTCTGTTTCTTGCAACAGTGGTTTGTGACATTTAGATTGATTTCATAGTCAATTGAGATGTGAACTAAAGTCAATTGTGCCTTACTAAATTATATTTCTTCACTGAATTTATTAAGCCAAATCCTCATTTAATAAGCAATCCACTTATTTAGCACACAATATCAGATAATATCTTCTGTTTAGGCATGAGCAAAAACCCAACTGTGGAAGGCAGGCCCTTGTACATGAATAAACACCTAGTGCCAAGTGAAAGGGCTACAAGGTATGAGCCGAAATAGCTCAGTTGGGAGAGCGTTAGACTGAAGATCTAAAGGTCCCTGGTTCAATCCCGGGTTTCGGCAAAGCTCTTTGGACTGTGTACATGCAATTTTTGGTTTGTTAAAGACCTACGCTTTATCTGGAAATTGACCTCCTCCTCACAGGCAAGAACAATTACCAGGTCTCAAAAAAGCCAACAAATGGCCTGAAGTGCCAAGACAAGAGAGGCCTGCATTCTTGTATCAATGGTTTTATCTGGAAAAAGCATAAACCTTTGGGTTCCATAAACAGAAATCTAATTGTGTTCAAAAACATGATTTTTTTTTTTAATGGAGATCAAGGTAATCTCTAATGGCAAATAAAAAACACAAGAGCATCGCCTCCCCGTCGGGGAATCGAACCCCGGTCTCCCGCGTGACAGGCGGGGATTTCATAGTAGGTATGAGGTATGAGCCGAAATAGCTCAGTTGGGAGAGCGTTAGACTGAAGATCTAAAGGTCCCTGGTTCAATCCCGGGTTTCGGCAAAGCTGTTTGGACTGTGTAAATGCAATTTTTGGTTTGTTAACAAAGACCTATGCTTTATCTGGAAACTGACCTCCCCCTCACAGGCAAGAACAATTACCAGGTCTCAAAAAGGCCAACAAATGGCCTGAAGTGCCAAGACAAGAGCGGCCTGCATTCTTGTATCAATGGTTTTATCTGGAAAAAGCATAAACCTCAAAGGAGAAACTGATTGATCAGTTGCAACACTTCTGTGAGATAAACGTCCATTATAAAAGAAAGGATTCAAACCTCATACAGAGGCCTCTTTCCCCCTCAACTGCTCGGGGGGTTCTACTCTCACATTGTTCCTGCATTCAGCTTTTCTACTTCTACCAGGGTCTGGCCTCCCTCACTGGAGTTTGTTTCTTATTCTTTCTCTTTGTTTCCCTCTATAATTTATTTTTTGTGTCTATTTTGGGTTCTTTTGTTACAATGGAACAATTTTACATATATTAGTTCCATAAAAACAGGCAAGAACAATAACCAGGTCTCAAAAAAGCCAACAAAAACGCCTGAAGTGCCAAGACAAGAGAGGCCTGCATTCTTGTATCAATGGTTTTATCTGGAAAAAGCATAAACCTTTGGGTTCCATAAACAGAAATCTAATTGTGTTCAAAAACATGATTTTTTTTTTAATGGAGATCAAGGTAATCTCTAATGGCAAATAAAAAACACAAAAGCATCGCCTCCCTGTCGGGGAATCGAACCCCGGTCTCCCGCGTGACAGGCGGGGATACTCACCACTATACTAACGAGGAGCTGGACCTGCTTCTTTGTTATCATAGGTCTTTAGAACTTCAAGCATGTTTGTTTCTTGCAACAGTGGTTTGTGACATTTAGATTGATTTCATAGTAGGTATGAGGTATGAGCCGAAATAGCTCAGTTGGGAGAGCGTTAGACTGAAGATCTAAAGGTCCCTGGTGAAATCCAGGGTTTCGGCAAAGCTGTTTGGACTGTGTAAATGCAATTTTTGGTTTGTTAACAAAGACCTATGCTTTATCTGGAAACTGACCTCCCCCTCACAGGCAAGAACAATTACCAGGTCTCAAAAAAGCCAACAAATGGCCTGAAGTGCCAAGACAAGAGAGGCCTGCATTCTTGTATCATTGGTTTTATCTGGAAAAAGCATAAACCTCAAAGGAGAAACTGATTGATCAGTTGCAACACTTCTGTGAGATAAACGTCCATTATAAAAGAAAGGATTCAAACCTCATTCAGAGGACTCTTTCCCCCTCAACTGCTCGGGGGGTTCTACTCTCACATTGTTCCTGCATTCAGCTTTTCTACTTCTACCAGGGTCTGGCCTCCCTCACTGGAGTTTGTTTCTTATTCTTTCTCTTTGTTTCCCTCTATAATTTATTTTTTGTGTCTATTTTGGGTTCTTTTGTTATAATGGAACCATTTTACATATATTAGTTCCATAAAAAGAATTCTTATTGTGTTTATGAACTAGAACCTGTTCAATCATTTAAAATCTATTGTGCCATGACTGTTAATGTCCATCTAACATCAGATAAGTTCAAAAAACAAGTTCAAACCTCATTCAGAGGGCTCCGTCCGGGTACTACTCTCACATTGTTCATTCATTTGTCTTTTCTTATTGTTCCAGGCTCTGTCCTTCCTCACTGGAGTTTGATTCTTATTGTTTCTCTTTGTTTCCCTCTAGAATGTCTGTTTCTTGCAACAGTGGTTTGTGACATTTAGATTGATTTCATAGTCAATTGAGATGTGAACTAAAGTCAATTGTGCCTTATTAAATTATATTTCTTCACTGAATTTATTAAGCCAAATCCTCATTTAATAAGCAATCCACTTATTTAGCACACAATATCAGATAATATCTTCTGTTTAGGCATGAGCAAAAACCCAACTGTGGAAGGCAGGCCCTTGTACATGAATAAACACCTAGTGCCAAGTGAAAGGGCTACAAGGTATGAGCCGAAATAGCTCAGTTGGGAGAGCGTTAGACTGAAGATCTAAAGGTCCCTGGTTCAATCCCGGGTTTCGGCAAAGCTCTTTGGACTTTGTACATGCAATTTTTGGTTTGTTAAAGACCTACGCTTTATCTGGAAATTGACCTCCTCCTCACAGGCAAGAACAATTACCAGGTCTCAAAAAAGCCAACAAATGGCCTGAAGTGCCAAGACAAGAGAGGCCTGCATTCTTGTATCAATGGTTTTATCTGGAAAAACCATAAACCTTTGGGTTCCATAAACAGAAATCTAATTGTGTTCAAAAACATGGTTTTTTTTTTTAATGGAGATCAAGGTAATCTCTAATGGCAAA
Source organism: Denticeps clupeoides (assembly GCF_900700375.1). Lineage (NCBI taxonomy): Eukaryota > Metazoa > Chordata > Actinopteri > Clupeiformes > Denticipitidae > Denticeps > Denticeps clupeoides. The sequence continues at coordinate 94,821 of NW_021630109.1, forward strand.
TAAAAAACACAAGAGCATCGCCTCCCCGTCGGGGAATCGAACCCCGGTCTCCCGCGTGACAGGCGGGGATACTCACCACTATACTAACGAGGAGCTGGCCCTGCTTCTTTGTTATCATAGGTCTTTAGAACTTCAAGCATGTTTGTTTCTTGCAACAGTGGTTTGTGACATTTAGATTGATTTCATAGTAGGTATGAGGTATGAGCCGAAATAGCTCAGTTGGGAGAGCGTTAGACTGAAGCTGTTTGGACTGTGTAAATGCATTTTTTGGTTTGTTAACAAAGACCTATGCTTTATCTGGAAACTGACCTCCCCCTCACAGGCAAGAACAATTACCAGGTCTCAAAAAGGCCAACAAATGGCCTGAAGTGCCAAGGCAAGAGAGGCCTGCATTCTTGTATCAATGGTTTTATCTGGAAAAGCATAAACCTCAAAGGAGAAACTGATTGATCAGTTGCAACACTTCTGTGAGATAAACGTCCATTATAAAAGAAAGGATTCAAACCTCATACAGAGGCATCTTTCCCCCTCAACTGCTCGGGGGGTTCTACTCTCACATTGTTCCTGCATTCAGCTTTTCTACTTCTACCAGGGTCTGGCCTCCCTCACTGGAGTTTGTTTCTTATTCTTTCTCTTTGTTTCCCTCTATAATTTATTTTTTGTGTCTATTTTGGGTTCTTTTGTTACAATGGAACAATTTTACATATATTAGTTCCATAAAAACAGGCAAGAACAATTACCAGGTCTCAAAAAAGCCAAAAAATGGCCTGAAGTGCCAAGACAAGAGAGGCCTGCATTCTTGTATCAATGGTTTTATCTGGAAAAAGCATAAACCTTTGGGTTCCATAAACAGAAATCTAATTGTGTTCAAAAACATGATTTTTTTTTAATGGAGATCAAGGTAATCTCTAATGGCAAATAAAAAACACAAGAGCATCGCCTCCCCGTCAGGGAATCGAACCCCGGTCTCCCGCGTGACAGGCGGGGATACTCACCACTATACTAACGAGGAGCTGGCACTGCTTCTTTGTTATCATAGGTCTTTAGAACTTCAAGCATGTTTGTTTCTTGCAACAGTGGTTTGTGACATTTAGATTGATTTCATAGTAGGTATGAGGTATGAGCCGAAATAGCTCAGTTGGGAGAGCGTTAGACTGAAGATCTAAAGGTCCCTGGTTCAATCCCGGGTTTCGGCAAAGCTGTTTGGACTGTGTAAATGCAATTTTTGGTTTGTTAACAAAGACCTATGCTTTATCTGGAAACTGACCTCCCCCTCACAGGCAAGAACAATTACCAGGTCTCAAAAAGGCCAACAAATGGCCTGAAGTGCCAAGACAAGAGAGGCCTGCATTCTTGTATCAATGGTTTTATCTGGAAAAAGCATAAACCTCAAAGGAGAAACTGATTGATCAGTTGCAACACTTCTGTGAGATAAACGTCCATTATAAAAGAAAGGATTCAAACCTCATTCAGAGGCCTCTTTCCCCCTCAACTGCTCGGGGGGTTCTACTCTCACATTGTTCCTGCATTCAGCTTTTCTACTTCTACCAGGGTCTGGCCTCCCTCACTGGAGTTTGTTTCTTATTCTTTCTCTTTGTTTCCCTCTATAATTTATTTTTTGTGTCTATTTTGGGTTCTTTTGTTATAATGGAACCATTTTACATATATTAGTTCCATAAAAAGAATTCTTATTGTGTTTATGAACTAGAACCTGTTCAATCATTTAAAATCTATTGTGCCATGACTGTTAATGTCCATCTAACATCAGATAAGTTCAAAAAACAAGTTCAAACCTCATTCACAGGGCTCCGTCCGGGTACTACTCTCACATTGTTCATTCATTTGTCTTTTCTTATTGTTCCAGGCTCTGTCCTTCCTCACTGGAGTTTGATTCTTATTGTTTCTCTTTGTTTCCCTCTAGAATGTCTGTTTCTTGCAACAGTGGTTTGTGACATTTAGATTGATTTCATAGTCAATTGAGATGTGAACTAAAGTCAATTGTGCCTTATTAAATTATATTTCTTCACTGAATTTATTAAGCCAAATCCTCATTTAATAAGCAATCCACTTATTTAGCACACAATATCAGATAATATCTTCTGTTTAGGCATGAGCAAAAACCCAACTGTGGAAGGCAGGCCCTTGTACATGAATAAACACCTAGTGCCAAGTGAAAGGGCTACAAGGTATGAGCCGAAATAGCTCAGTTGGGAGAGCGTTAGACTGAAGATCTAAAGGTCCCTGGTTCAATCCCGGGTTTCGGCAAAGCTCTTTGGACTTTGTACATGCAATTATTGGTTTGTTAAAGACCTACGCTTTATCTGGAAATTGACCTCCTCCTCACAGGCAAGAACAATTACCAGGTCTCAAAAAAGCCAAAAAATGGCCTGAAGTGCCAAGACAAGAGAGGCCTGCATTCTTGTATCAATGGTTTTATCTGGAAAAAGCATAAACCTTTGGGTTCCATAAACAGAAATCTAATTGTGTTCAAAAACATGGTTTTTTTTTTTAATGGAGATCAAGGTAATCTCTAATGGCAAATAAAAAACACAAGAGCATCGCCTCCCCGTCGGGGAATCGAACCCCGGTCTCCCGCGTGACAGGCGGGGATACTCACCACTATACTAACGAGGAGCTGGCCCTGCTTCTTTGTTATCATAGGTCTTTAGAACTTCAAGCATGTTTGTTTCTTGCAACGGTGGTTTGTGACATTTAGATTGATTTCATAGTAGGTATGAGGTATGAGCCGAAATAGCTCAGTTGGGAGAGCGTTAGACTGAAGCTGTTTGGACTGTGTAAATGCATTTTTTGGTTTGTTAACAAAGACCTATGCTTTATCTGGAAACTGACCTCCCCCTCACAGGCAAGAACAATTACCAGGTCTCAAAAAGGCCAACAAATGGCCTGAAGTGCCAAGGCAAGAGAGGCCTGCATTCTTGTATCAATGGTTTTATCTGGAAAAGCATAAACCTCAAAGGAGAAACTGATTGATCAGTTGCAACACTTCTGTGAGATAAACGTCCATTATAAAAGAAAGGATTCAAACCTCATACAGAGGCATCTTTCCCCCTCAACTGCTCGGGGGGTTCTACTCTCACATTGTTCCTGCATTCAGCTTTTCTACTTCTACCAGGGTCTGGCCTCCCTCACTGGAGTTTGTTTCTTATTCTTTCTCTTTGTTTCCCTCTATAATTTATTTTTTTGTGTCTATTTTGGGTTCTTTTGTTACAATGGAACAATTTTACATATATTAGTTCCATAAAAACAGGCAAGAACAATTACCAGGTCTCAAAAAAGCCAAAAAAATGGCCTGAAGTGCCAAGACAAGAGAGGCCTGCATTCTTGTATCAATGGTTTTATCTGGAAAAAGCATAAACCTTTGGGTTCCATAAACAGAAATCTAATTGTGTTCAAAAACATGATTTTTTTTTTAATGGAGATCAAGGTAATCTCTAATGGCAAATAAAAAACACAAGAGCATCGCCTCCCCGTCGGGGAATCGAACCCCGGTCTCCCGCGTGACAGGCGGGGATACTCACCACTATACTAACGAGGAGCTGGCCCTGCTTCTTTGTTATCATAGGTCTTTAGAACTTCAAGCATGTTTGTTTCTTGCAACAGTGGTTTGTGACATTTAGATTGATTTCATAGTAGGTATGAGGTATGAGCCGAAATAGCTCAGTTGGGAGAGCGTTAGACTGAAGATCTAAAGGTCCCTGGTTCAATCCCGGGTTTCGGCAAAGCTGTTTGGACTGTGTAAATGCAATTTTTGGTTTGTTAACAAAGACCTATGCTTTATCTGGAAACTGACCTCCCCCTCACAGGCAAGAACAATTACCAGGTCTCAAAAAGGCCAACAAATGGCCTGAAGTGCCAAGACAAGAGAGGCCTGCATTCTTGTATCAATGGTTTTATCTGGAAAAAGCATAAACCTCAAAGGAGAAACTGATTGATCAGTTGCAACACTTCTGTGAGATAAACGTCCATTATAAAAGAAAGGATTCAAACCTCATACAGAGGCCTCTTTCCCCCTCAACTGCTCAGGGGGTTCTACTCTCACATTGTTCCTGCATTCAGCTTTTCTACTTCTACCAGGGTCTGGCCTCCCTCACTGGAGTTTGTTTCTTATTCTTTCTCTTTGTTTCCCTCTATAATTTATTTTTTGTGTCTATTTTGGGTTCTTTTGTTACAATGGAACAATTTTACATATATTAGTTCCATAAAAACAGGCAAGAACAATTACCAGGTCTCAAAAAAGCCAACAAAAACGCCTGAAGTGCCAAGACAAGAGAGGCCTGCATTCTTGTATCAATGGTTTTATCTGGAAAAAGCATAAACCTTTGGGTTCCATAAACAGAAATCTAATTGTGTTCAAAAACATGATTTTTTTTTTTAATGGAGATCAAGGTAATCTCTAATGGCAAATAAAAAACACAAGAGCATCGCCTCCCCGTCGGGAAATCGAACCCCGGTCTCCCGCGTGACAGGTGGGGATACTCACCACTATACTAACGAGGAGCTGGCCCTGCTTCTTTGTTATCATAGGTCTTTAGAACTTCAAGCATGTTTGTTTCTTGCAACAGTGGTTTGTGACATTTAGATTGATTTCATAGTAGGTATGAGGTATGAGCCGAAATAGCTCAGTTGGGAGAGCGTTAGACTGAAGCTGTTTGGACTGTGTAAATGCATTTTTTGGTTTGTTAACAAAGACCTATGCTTTATCTGGAAACTGACCTCCCCCTCACAGGCAAGAAAAATTACCAGGTCTCAAAAAGGCCAACAAATGGCCTGAAGTGCCAAGGCAAGAGAGGCCTGCATTCTTGTATCAATGGTTTTATCTGGAAAAAGCATAAACCTCAAAGGAGAAACTGATTGATCAGTTGCAACACTTCTGTGAGATAAACGTCCATTATAAAAGAAAGGATTCAAACCTCATACAGAGGCATCTTTCCCCCTCAACTGCTCGGGGGGTTCTACTCTCACATTGTTCCTGCATTCAGCTTTTCTACTTCTACCAGGGTCTGGCCTCCCTCACTGGAGTTTGTTTCTTATTCTTTCTCTTTGTTTCCCTCTATAATTTATTTTTTGTGTCTATTTTGGGTTCTTTTGTTACAATGGAACAATTTTACATATATTAGTTCCATAAAAACAGGCAAGAACAATTACCAGGTCTCAAAAAAGCCAACAAATGCCTGAAGTGCCAAGACAAGAGAGGCCTGCATTCTTGTATCAATGGTTTTATCTGGAAAAAGCATAAACCTTTGGGTTCCATAAACAGAAATCTAATTGTGTTCAAAAACATGATTTTTTTTTTTAATGGAGATCAAGGTAATCTCTAATGGCAAATAAAAAACACAAAAGCACCGCCTCCCCGTCGGGGAATCGAACCCCGGTCTCCCGCGTGACAGGCGGGGATACTCACCACTATACTAACGAGGAGCTGGCCCTGCTTCTTTGTTATCATAGGTCTTTAGAACTTCAAGCATGTTTGTTTCTTGCAACAGTGGTTTGTGACGTTTAGATTGATTTCATAGTAGGTATGAGGTATGAGCCGAAATAGCTCAGTTGGGAGAGAGTTAGACTGAAGATCTAAAGGTCCCTGGTTCAATCCCGGGTTTCGGCAAAGCTGTTTGGACTGTGTAAATTCAATTTTTGGTTTGTTAACAAAGACCTATGCTTTATCTGGAAACTGACCTCCCCCTCACAGGCAAGAACAATTACCAGGTCTCAAAAAGGCCAACAAATGGCCTGAAGTGCCAAGACAAGAGCGGCCTGCATTCTTGTATCAATGGTTTTATCTGGAAAAAGCATAAACCTCAAAGGAGAAACTGATTGATCAGTTGCAACACTTCTGTGAGATAAACGTCCATTATAAAAGAAAGGATTCAAACCTCATACAGAGGCCTCTTTCCCCCTCAACTGCTCGGGGGGTTCTACTCTCACATTGTTCCTGCATTCAGCTTTTCTACTTCTACCAGGGTCTGGCCTCCCTCACTGGAGTTTGTTTCTTATTCTTTCTCTTTGTTTCCCTCTATAATTTATTTTTTGTGTCTATTTTGGGTTCTTTTGTTATAATGGAACCATTTTACATATATTAGTTCCATAAAAAGAATTCTTATTGTGTTTATGAACTAGAACCTGTTCAATCATTTAAAATCTATTGTGCCATGACTGTTAATGTCCATCTAACATCAGATAAGTTCAAAAAACAAGTTCAAACCTCATTCAGAGGGCTCCGTCCGGGTACTACTCTCACATTGTTCATTCATTTGTCTTTTCTTATTGTTCCAGGCTCTGTCCTTCCTCACTGGAGTTTGATTCTTATTGTTTCTCTTTGTTTCCCTCTAGAATGTCTGTTTCTTGCAACAGTGGTTTGTGACATTTAGATTGATTTCATAGTCAATTGAGATGTGAACTAAAGTCAATTGTGCCTTACTAAATTATATTTCTTCACTGAATTTATTAAGCCAAATCCTCATTTAATAAGCAATCCACTTATTTAGCACACAATATCAGATAATATCTTCTGTTTAGGCATGAGCAAAAACCCAACTGTGGAAGGCAGGCCCTTGTACATGAATAAACACCTAGTGCCAAGTGAAAGGGCTACAAGGTATGAGCCGAAATAGCTCAGTTGGGAGAGCGTTAGACTGAAGATCTAAAGGCCCCTGGTTCAATCCCGGGTTTCGGCAAAGCTCTTTGGACTTTGTACATGCAATTTTTGGTTTGTTAAAGACCTACGCTTTATCTGGAAATTGACCTCCTCCTCACAGGCAAGAACAATTACCAGGTCTCAAAAAGGCCAACAAATGGCCTGAAGTGCCAAGACAAGAGAGGCCTGCATTCTTGTATCAATGGTTTTATCTGGAAAAAGCATAAACCTCAAAGGAGAAACTGATTGATCAGTTGCAACACTTCTGTGAGATAAACGTCCATTATAAAAGAAAGGATTCAAACCTCATACAGAGGCCTCTTTCCCCCTCAACTGCTCGGGGGGTTCTACTCTCACATTGTTCCTGCATTCAGCTTTTCTACTTCTACCAGGGTCTGGCCTCCCTCACTGGAGTTTGTTTCTTATTCTTTCTCTTTGTTTCCCTCTATAATTTATTTTTTGTGTCTATTTTGGGTTCTTTTGTTACAATGGAACAATTTTACATATATTAGTTCCATAAAAACAGGCAAGAACAATTACCAGGTCTCAAAAAAGCCAACAAAAACGCCTGAAGTGCCAAGACAAGAGAGGCCTGCATTCTTGTATCAATGGTTTTATCTGGAAAAAGCATAAACCTTTGGGTTCCATAAACAGAAATCTAATTGTGTTCAAAAACATGATTTTTTTTTTTAATGGAGATCAAGGTAATCTCTAATGGCAAATAAAAAACACAAGAGCATCGCCTCCCCGTCAGAAAATCGAACCCCGGTCTCCCGCGTGACAGGCGGGGATACTCACCACTATACTAACGAGGAGCTGGCCCTGCTTCTTTGTTATCATAGGTCTTTAGAACTTCAAGCATGTTTGTTTCTTGCAACAGTGGTTTGTGACATTTAGATTGATTTCATAGTAGGTATGAGGTATGAGCCGAAATAGCTCAGTTGGGAGAGCGTTAGACTGAAGCTGTTTGGACTGTGTAAATGCATTTTTTGGTTTGTTAACAAAGACCTATGCTTTATCTGGAAACTGACCTCCCCCTCACAGGCAAGAACAATTACCAGGTCTCAAAAAGGCCAACAAATGGCCTGAAGTGCCAAGGCAAGAGAGGCCTGCATTCTTGTATCAATGGTTTTATCTGGAAAAAGCATAAACCTCAAAGGAGAAACTGATTGATCAGTTGCAACACTTCTGTGAGATAAACGTCCATTATAAAAGAAAGGATTCAAACCTCATACAGAGGCATCTTTCCCCCTCAACTGCTCGGGGGGTTCTACTCTCACATTGTTCCTGCATTCAGCTTTTCTACTTCTACCAGTTTCTGGCCTCCCTCACTGGAGTTTGTTTCTTATTCTTTCTCTTTGTTTCCCTCTATAATTTATTTTTTGTGTCTATTTTGGGTTCTTTTGTTACAATGGAACAATTTTACATATATTAGTTCCATAAAAACAGGCAAGAACAATTACCAGGTCTCAAAAAAGCCAACAAAAACGCCTGAAGTGCCAAGACAAGAGAGGCCTGCATTCTTGTATCAATGGTTTTATCTGGAAAAAGCATAAACCTTTGGGTTCCATAAACAGAAATCTAATTGTGTTCAAAAACATGATTTTTTTTTTTAATGGAGATCAAGGTAATCTCTAATGGCAAATAAAAAACACAAAAGCACCGCCTCCCCGTCGGGGAATCGAACCCCGGTCTCCCGCGTGACAGGCGGGGATACTCACCACTATACTAACGAGGAGCTGGCCCTGCTTCTTTGTTATCATAGGTCTTTAGAACTTCAAGCATGTTTGTTTCTTGCAACAGTGGTTTGTGACATTTAGATTGATTTCATAGTAGGTATGAGGTATGAGCCGAAATAGCTCAGTTGGGAGAGCGTTAGACTGAAGATCTAAAGGTCCCTGGTTCAATCCCGGGTTTCGGCAAAGCTGTTTGGACTGTGTAAATGCAATTTTTGGTTTGTTAACAAAGACCTATGCTTTATCTGGAAACTGACCTCCCCCTCACAGGCAAGAACAATTACCAGGTCTCAAAAAGGCCAACAAATGGCCTGAAGTGCCAAGACAAGAGCGGCCTGCATTCTTGTATCAATGGTTTTATCTGGAAAAAGCATAAACCTCAAAGGAGAAACTGATTGATCAGTTGCAACACTTCTGTGAGATAAACGTCCATTATAAAAGAAAGGATTCAAACCTCATACAGAGGCCTCTTTCCCCCTCAACTGCTCGGGGGGTTCTACTCTCACATTGTTCCTGCATTCAGCTTTTCTACTTCTACCAGGGTCTGGCCTCCCTCACTGGAGTTTGTTTCTTATTCTTTCTCTTTGTTTCCCTCTATAATTTATTTTTTGTGTCTATTTTGGGTTCTTTTGTTACAATGGAACAATTTTACATATATTAGTTCCATAAAAACAGGCAAGAACAATAACCAGGTCTCAAAAAAGCCAACAAAAACGCCTGAAGTGCCAAGACAAGAGAGGCCTGCATTCTTGTATCAATGGTTTTATCTGGAAAAAGCATAAACCTTTGGGTTCCATAAACAGAAATCTAATTGTGTTCAAAAACATGATTTTTTTTTTTAATGGAGATCAAGGTAATCTCTAATGGCAAATAAAAAACACAAAAGCATCGCCTCCCTGTCGGGGAATCGAACCCCGGTCTCCCGCGTGACAGGCGGGGATACTCACCACTATACTAACGAGGAGCTGGACCTGCTTCTTTGTTATCATAGGTCTTTAGAACTTCAAGCATGTTTGTTTCTTGCAACAGTGGTTTGTGACATTTAGATTGATTTCATAGTAGGTATGAGGTATGAGCCGAAATAGCTCAGTTGGGAGAGCGTTAGACTGAAGATCTAAAGGTCCCTGGTGAAATCCAGGGTTTCGGCAAAGCTGTTTGGACTGTGTAAATGCAATTTTTGGTTTGTTAACAAAGACCTATGCTTTATCTGGAAACTGACCTCCCCCTCACAGGCAAGAACAATTACCAGGTCTCAAAAAAGCCAACAAATGGCCTGAAGTGCCAAGACAAGAGAGGCCTGCATTCTTGTATCATTGGTTTTATCTGGAAAAAGCATAAACCTCAAAGGAGAAACTGATTGATCAGTTGCAACACTTCTGTGAGATAAACGTCCATTATAAAAGAAAGGATTCAAATCTCATTCAGAGGCCTCTTTCCCCCTCAACTGCTCGGGGGGTTCTACTCTCACATTGTTCCTGCATTCAGCTTTTCTACTTCTACCAGGGTCTGGCCTCCCTCACTGGAGTTTGTTTCTTATTCTTTCTCTTTGTTTCCCTCTATAATTTATTTTTTGTGTCTATTTTGGGTTCTTTTGTTATAATGGAACCATTTTACATATATTAGTTCCATAAAAAGAATTCTTATTGTGTTTATGAACTAGAACCTGTTCAATCATTTAAAATCTATTGTGCCATGACTGTTAATGTCCATCTAACATCAGATAAGTTCAAAAAACAAGTTCAAACCTCATTCAGAGGGCTCCGTCCGGGTACTACTCTCACATTGTTCATTCATTTGTCTTTTCTTATTGTTCCAGGCTCTGTCCTTCCTCACTGGAGTTTGATTCTTATTGTTTCTCTTTGTTTCCCTCTAGAATGTCTGTTTCTTGCAACAGTGGTTTGTGACATTTAGATTGATTTCATAGTCAATTGAGATGTGAACTAAAGTCAATTGTGCCTTATTAAATTATATTTCTTCACTGAATTTATTAAGCCAAATCCTCATTTAATAAGCAATCCACTTATTTAGCACACAATATCAGATAATATCTTCTGTTTAGGCATGAGCAAAAACCCAACTGTGGAAGGCAGGCCCTTGTACATGAATAAACACCTAGTGCCAAGTGAAAGGGCTACAAGGTATGAGCCGAAATAGCTCAGTTGGGAGAGCGTTAGACTGAAGATCTAAAGGTCCCTGGTTCAATCCCGGGTTTCGGCAAAGCTCTTTGGACTTTGTACATGCAATTTTTGGTTTGTTAAAGACCTACGCTTTATCTGGAAATTGACCTCCTCCTCACAGGCAAGAACAATTACCAGGTCTCAAAAAAGCCAACAAATGGCCTGAAGTGCCAAGACAAGAGAGGCCTGCATTCTTGTATCAATGGTTTTATCTGGAAAAAGCATAAACCTTTGGGTTCCATAAACAGAAATCTAATTGTGTTCAAAAACATGATTTTTTTTTTTAATGGAGATCAAGGTAATCTCTAATGGCAAATAAAAAACACAAGAGCATCGCCTCCCCGTCGGGGAATCGAACCCCGGTCTCCCGCGTGACAGGCGGGGATACTCACCACTATACTAACGAGGAGCTGGCCCTGCTTCTTTGTTATCATAGGTCTTTAGAACTTCAAGCATGTTTGTTTCTTGCAACGGTGGTTTGTGACATTTAGATTGATTTCATAGTAGGTATGAGGTATGAGCCGAAATAGCTCAGTTGGGAGAGCGTTAGACTGAAGCTGTTTGGACTGTGTAAATGCATTTTTTGGTTTGTTAACAAAGACCTATGCTTTATCTGGAAACTGACCTCCCCCTCACAGGCAAGAACAATTACCAGGTCTCAAAAAGGCCAACAAATGGCCTGAAGTGCCAAGGCAAGAGAGGCCTGCATTCTTGTATCAATGGTTTTATCTGGAAAAGCATAAACCTCAAAGGAGAAACTGATTGATCAGTTGCAACACTTCTGTGAGATAAACGTCCATTATAAAAGAAAGGATTCAAACCTCATACAGAGGCATCTTTCCCCCTCAACTGCTCGGGGGGTTCTACTCTCACATTGTTCCTGCATTCAGCTTTTCTACTTCTACCAGGGTCTGGCCTCCCTCACTGGAGTTTGTTTCTTATTCTTTCTCTTTGTTTCCCTCTATAATTTATTTTTTGTGTCTATTTTGGGTTCTTTTGTTACAATGGAACAATTTTACATATATTAGTTCCATAAAAACAGGCAAGAACAATTACCAGGTCTCAAAAAAGCCAAAAAATGGCCTGAAGTGCCAAGACAAGAGAGGCCTGCATTCTTGTATCAATGGTTTTATCTGGAAAAAGCATAAACCTTTGGGTTCCATAAACAGAAATCTAATTGTGTTCAAAAACATGATTTTTTTTTAATGGAGATCAAGGTAATCTCTAATGGCAAATAAAAAACACAAGAGCATCGCCTCCCCGTCGGGGAATCGAACCCCGGTCTCCCGCGTGACAGGCGGGGATACTCACCACTATACTAACGAGGAGCTGGCCCTGCTTCTTTGTTATCATAGGTCTTTAGAACTTCAAGCATGTTTGTTTCTTGCAACAGTGGTTTGTGACATTTAGATTGATTTCATAGTAGGTATGAGGTATGAGCCGAAATAGCTCAGTTGGGAGAGCGTTAGACTGAAGATCTAAAGGTCCCTGGTTCAATCCCGGGTTTCGGCAAAGCTGTTTGGACTGTGTAAATGCAATTTTTGGTTTGTTAACAAAGACCTATGCTTTATCTGGAAACTGACCTCCCCCTCACAGGCAAGAACAATTACCAGGTCTCAAAAAAGCCAACAAATGGCCTGAAGTGCCAAGACAAGAGAGGCCTGCATTCTTGTATCAATGGTTTTATCTGGAAAAACCATAAACCTTTGGGTTCCATAAACAGAAATCTAATTGTGTTCAAAAACATGGTTTTTTTTTTAATGGAGATCAAGGTAATCTCTAATGGCAAATAAAAAACACAAGAGCATCGCCTCCCCGTCGGGGAATCGAACCCCGGTCTCCCGCGTGACAGGCGGGGATACTCACCACTATACTAACGAGGAGCTGGCCCTGCTTCTTTGTTATCATAGGTCTTTAGAACTTCAAGCATGTTTGTTTCTTGCAACGGTGGTTTGTGACATTTAGATTGATTTCATAGTAGGTATGAGGTATGAGCCGAAATAGCTCAGTTGGGAGAGCGTTAGACTGAAGCTGTTTGGACTGTGTAAATGCATTTTTTGGTTTGTTAACAAAGACCTATGCTTTATCTGGAAACTGACCTCCCCCTCACAGGCAAGAACAATTACCAGGTCTCAAAAAGGCCAACAAATGGCCTGAAGTGCCAAGGCAAGAGAGGCCTGCATTCTTGTATCAATGGTTTTATCTGGAAAAGCATAAACCTCAAAGGAGAAACTGATTGATCAGTTGCAACACTTCTGTGAGATAAACGTCCATTATAAAAGAAAGGATTCAAACCTCATACAGAGGCATCTTTCCCCCTCAACTGCTCGGGGGGTTCTACTCTCACATTGTTCCTGCATTCAGCTTTTCTACTTCTACCAGGGTCTGGCCTCCCTCACTGGAGTTTGTTTCTTATTCTTTCTCTTTGTTTCCCTCTATAATTTATTTTTTGTGTCTATTTTGGGTTCTTTTGTTACAATGGAACAATTTTACATATATTAGTTCCATAAAAACAGGCAAGAACAATTACCAGGTCTCAAAAAAGCCAAAAAATGGCCTGAAGTGCCAAGACAAGAGAGGCCTGCATTCTTGTATCAATGGTTTTATCTGGAAAAAGCATAAACCTTTGGGTTCCATAAACAGAAATCTAATTGTGTTCAAAAACATGATTTTTTTTTAATGGAGATCAAGGTAATCTCTAATGGCAAATAAAAAACACAAGAGCATCGCCTCCCCGTCGGGGAATCGAACCCCGGTCTCCCGCGTGACAGGCGGGGATACTCACCACTATACTAACGAGGAGCTGGCCCTGCTTCTTTGTTATCATAGGTCTTTAGAACTTCAAGCATGTTTGTTTCTTGCAACAGTGGTTTGTGACATTTAGATTGATTTCATAGTAGGTATGAGGTATGAGCCGAAATAGCTCAGTTGGGAGAGCGTTAGACTGAAGATCTAAAGGTCCCTGGTTCAATCCCGGGTTTCGGCAAAGCTGTTTGGACTGTGTAAATGCAATTTTTGGTTTGTTAACAAAGACCTATGCTTTATCTGGAAACTGACCTCCCCCTCACAGGCAAGAACAATTACCAGGTCTCAAAAAGGCCAACAAATGGCCTGAAGTGCCAAGACAAGAGAGGCCTGCATTCTTGTATCAATGGTTTTATCTGGAAAAAGCATAAACCTCAAAGGAGAAACTGATTGATCAGTTGCAACACTTCTGTGAGATAAACGTCCATTATAAAAGAAAGGATTCAAACCTCATACAGAGGCCTCTTTCCCCCTCAACTGCTCAGGGGGTTCTACTCTCACATTGTTCCTGCATTCAGCTTTTCTACTTCTACCAGGGTCTGGCCTCCCTCACTGGAGTTTGTTTCTTATTCTTTCTCTTTGTTTCCCTCTATAATTTATTTTTTGTGTCTATTTTGGGTTCTTTTGTTACAATGGAACAATTTTACATATATTAGTTCCATAAAAACAGGCAAGAACAATTACCAGGTCTCAAAAAAGCCAACAAAAACGCCTGAAGTGCCAAGACAAGAGAGGCCTGCATTCTTGTATCAATGGTTTTATCTGGAAAAAGCATAAACCTTTGGGTTCCATAAACAGAAATCTAATTGTGTTCAAAAACATGATTTTTTTTTTTAATGGAGATCAAGGTAATCTCTAATGGCAAATAAAAAACACAAGAGCATCGCCTCCCCGTCGGGAAATCGAACCCCGGTCTCCCGCGTGACAGGTGGGGATACTCACCACTATACTAACGAGGAGCTGGCCCTGCTTCTTTGTTATCATAGGTCTTTAGAACTTCAAGCATGTTTGTTTCTTGCAACAGTGGTTTGTGACATTTAGATTGATTTCATAGTAGGTATGAGGTATGAGCCGAAATAGCTCAGTTGGGAGAGCGTTAGACTGAAGCTGTTTGGACTGTGTAAATGCATTTTTTGGTTTGTTAACAAAGACCTATGCTTTATCTGGAAACTGACCTCCCCCTCACAGGCAAGAACAATTACCAGGTCTCAAAAAGGCCAACAAATGGCCTGAAGTGCCAAGACAAGAGCGGCCTGCATTCTTGTATCAATGGTTTTATCTGGAAAAAGCATAAACCTCAAAGGAGAAACTGATTGATCAGTTGCAACACTTCTGTGAGATAAACGTCCATTATAAAAGAAAGGATTCAAACCTCATACAGAGGCCTCTTTCCCCCTCAACTGCTCGGGGGGTTCTACTCTCACATTGTTCCTGCATTCAGCTTTTCTACTTCTACCAGGGTCTGGCCTCCCTCACTGGAGTTTGTTTCTTATTCTTTCTCTTTGTTTCCCTCTATAATTTATTTTTTGTGTCTATTTTGGGTTCTTTTGTTACAATGGAACAATTTTACATATATTAGTTCCATAAAAACAGGCAAGAACAATAACCAGGTCTCAAAAAAGCCAACAAAAACGCCTGAAGTGCCAAGACAAGAGAGGCCTGCATTCTTGTATCAATGGTTTTATCTGGAAAAAGCATAAACCTTTGGGTTCCATAAACAGAAATCTAATTGTGTTCAAAAACATGATTTTTTTTTTTAATGGAGATCAAGGTAATCTCTAATGGCAAATAAAAAACACAAAAGCATCGCCTCCCTGTCGGGGAATCGAACCCCGGTCTCCCGCGTGACAGGCGGGGATACTCACCACTATACTAACGAGGAGCTGGACCTGCTTCTTTGTTATCATAGGTCTTTAGAACTTCAAGCATGTTTGTTTCTTGCAACAGTGGTTTGTGACATTTAGATTGATTTCATAGTAGGTATGAGGTATGAGCCGAAATAGCTCAGTTGGGAGAGCGTTAGACTGAAGATCTAAAGGTCCCTGGTGAAATCCAGGGTTTCGGCAAAGCTGTTTGGACTGTGTAAATGCAATTTTTGGTTTGTTAACAAAGACCTATGCTTTATCTGGAAACTGACCTCCCCCTCACAGGCAAGAACAATTACCAGGTCTCAAAAAAGCCAACAAATGGCCTGAAGTGCCAAGACAAGAGAGGCCTGCATTCTTGTATCATTGGTTTTATCTGGAAAAAGCATAAACCTCAAAGGAGAAACTGATTGATCAGTTGCAACACTTCTGTGAGATAAACGTCCATTATAAAAGAAAGGATTCAAACCTCATTCAGAGGCCTCTTTCCCCCTCAACTGCTCGGGGGGTTCTACTCTCACATTGTTCCTGCATTCAGCTTTTCTACTTCTACCAGGGTCTGGCCTCCCTCACTGGAGTTTGTTTCTTATTCTTTCTCTTTGTTTCCCTCTATAATTTATTTTTTGTGTCTATTTTGGGTTCTTTTGTTATAATGGAACCATTTTACATATATTAGTTCCATAAAAAGAATTCTTATTGTGTTTATGAACTAGAACCTGTTCAATCATTTAAAATCTATTGTGCCATGACTGTTAATGTCCATCTAACATCAGATAAGTTCAAAAAACAAGTTCAAACCTCATTCAGAGGGCTCCGTCCGGGTACTACTCTCACATTGTTCATTCATTTGTCTTTTCTTATTGTTCCAGGCTCTGTCCTTCCTCACTGGAGTTTGATTCTTATTGTTTCTCTTTGTTTCCCTCTAGAATGTCTGTTTCTTGCAACAGTGGTTTGTGACATTTAGATTGATTTCATAGTCAATTGAGATGTGAACTAAAGTCAATTGTGCCTTATTAAATTATATTTCTTCACTGAATTTATTAAGCCAAATCCTCATTTAATAAGCAATCCACTTATTTAGCACACAATATCAGATAATATCTTCTGTTTAGGCATGAGCAAAAACCCAACTGTGGAAGGCAGGCCCTTGTACATGAATAAACACCTAGTGCCAAGTGAAAGGGCTACAAGGTATGAGCCGAAATAGCTCAGTTGGGAGAGCGTTAGACTGAAGATCTAAAGGTCCCTGGTTCAATCCCGGGTTTCGGCAAAGCTCTTTGGACTTTGTACATGCAATTTTTGGTTTGTTAAAGACCTACGCTTTATCTGGAAATTGACCTCCTCCTCACAGGCAAGAACAATTACCAGGTCTCAAAAAAGCCAACAAATGGCCTGAAGTGCCAAGACAAGAGAGGCCTGCATTCTTGTATCAATGGTTTTATCTGGAAAAAGCATAAACCTTTGGGTTCCATAAACAGAAATCTAATTGTGTTCAAAAACATGATTTTTTTTTTTAATGGAGATCAAGGTAATCTCTAATGGCAAATAAAAAACACAAGAGCATCGCCTCCCCGTCGGGGAATCGAACCCCGGTCTCCCGCGTGACAGGCGGGGATACTCACCACTATACTAACGAGGAGCTGGCCCTGCTTCTTTGTTATCATAGGTCTTTAGAACTTCAAGCATGTTTGTTTCTTGCAACGGTGGTTTGTGACATTTAGATTGATTTCATAGTAGGTATGAGGTATGAGCCGAAATAGCTCAGTTGGGAGAGCGTTAGACTGAAGCTGTTTGGACTGTGTAAATGCATTTTTTGGTTTGTTAACAAAGACCTATGCTTTATCTGGAAACTGACCTCCCCCTCACAGGCAAGAACAATTACCAGGTCTCAAAAAGGCCAACAAATGGCCTGAAGTGCCAAGGCAAGAGAGGCCTGCATTCTTGTATCAATGGTTTTATCTGGAAAAGCATAAACCTCAAAGGAGAAACTGATTGATCAGTTGCAACACTTCTGTGAGATAAACGTCCATTATAAAAGAAAGGATTCAAACCTCATACAGAGGCATCTTTCCCCCTCAACTGCTCGGGGGGTTCTACTCTCACATTGTTCCTGCATTCAGCTTTTCTACTTCTACCAGGGTCTGGCCTCCCTCACTGGAGTTTGTTTCTTATTCTTTCTCTTTGTTTCCCTCTATAATTTATTTTTTGTGTCTATTTTGGGTTCTTTTGTTACAATGGAACAATTTTACATATATTAGTTCCATAAAAACAGGCAAGAACAATTACCAGGTCTCAAAAAAGCCAAAAAATGGCCTGAAGTGCCAAGACAAGAGAGGCCTGCATTCTTGTATCAATGGTTTTATCTGGAAAAAGCATAAACCTTTGGGTTCCATAAACAGAAATCTAATTGTGTTCAAAAACATGATTTTTTTTTAATGGAGATCAAGGTAATCTCTAATGGCAAATAAAAAACACAAGAGCATCGCCTCCCCGTCGGGGAATCGAACCCCGGTCTCCCGCGTGACAGGCGGGGATACTCACCACTATACTAACGAGGAGCTGGCCCTGCTTCTTTGTTATCATAGGTCTTTAGAACTTCAAGCATGTTTGTTTCTTGCAACAGTGGTTTGTGACATTTAGATTGATTTCATAGTAGGTATGAGGTATGAGCCGAAATAGCTCAGTTGGGAGAGCGTTAGACTGAAGATCTAAAGGTCCCTGGTTCAATCCCGGGTTTCGGCAAAGCTGTTTGGACTGTGTAAATGCAATTTTTGGTTTGTTAACAAAGACCTATGCTTTATCTGGAAACTGACCTCCCCCTCACAGGCAAGAACAATTACCAGGTCTCAAAAAGGCCAACAAATGGCCTGAAGTGCCAAGACAAGAGAGGCCTGCATTCTTGTATCAATGGTTTTATCTGGAAAAAGCATAAACCTCAAAGGAGAAACTGATTGATCAGTTGCAACACTTCTGTGAGATAAACGTCCATTATAAAAGAAAGGATTCAAACCTCATACAGAGGCCTCTTTCCCCCTCAACTGCTCAGGGGGTTCTACTCTCACATTGTTCCTGCATTCAGCTTTTCTACTTCTACCAGGGTCTGGCCTCCCTCACTGGAGTTTGTTTCTTATTCTTTCTCTTTGTTTCCCTCTATAATTTATTTTTTGTGTCTATTTTGGGTTCTTTTGTTACAATGGAACAATTTTACATATATTAGTTCCATAAAAACAGGCAAGAACAATTACCAGGTCTCAAAAAAGCCAACAAAAACGCCTGAAGTGCCAAGACAAGAGAGGCCTGCATTCTTGTATCAATGGTTTTATCTGGAAAAAGCATAAACCTTTGGGTTCCATAAACAGAAATCTAATTGTGTTCAAAAACATGATTTTTTTTTTTAATGGAGATCAAGGTAATCTCTAATGGCAAATAAAAAACACAAGAGCATCGCCTCCCCGTCGGGAAATCGAACCCCGGTCTCCCGCGTGACAGGTGGGGATACTCACCACTATACTAACGAGGAGCTGGCCCTGCTTCTTTGTTATCATAGGTCTTTAGAACTTCAAGCATGTTTGTTTCTTGCAACAGTGGTTTGTGACATTTAGATTGATTTCATAGTAGGTATGAGGTATGAGCCGAAATAGCTCAGTTGGGAGAGCGTTAGACTGAAGCTGTTTGGACTGTGTAAATGCATTTTTTGGTTTGTTAACAAAGACCTATGCTTTATCTGGAAACTGACCTCCCCCTCACAGGCAAGAACAATTACCAGGTCTCAAAAAGGCCAACAAATGGCCTGAAGTGCCAAGACAAGAGCGGCCTGCATTCTTGTATCAATGGTTTTATCTGGAAAAAGCATAAACCTCAAAGGAGAAACTGATTGATCAGTTGCAACACTTCTGTGAGATAAACGTCCATTATAAAAGAAAGGATTCAAACCTCATACAGAGGCCTCTTTCCCCCTCAACTGCTCGGGGGGTTCTACTCTCACATTGTTCCTGCATTCAGCTTTTCTACTTCTACCAGGGTCTGGCCTCCCTCACTGGAGTTTGTTTCTTATTCTTTCTCTTTGTTTCCCTCTATAATTTATTTTTTGTGTCTATTTTGGGTTCTTTTGTTACAATGGAACAATTTTACATATATTAGTTCCATAAAAACAGGCAAGAACAATAACCAGGTCTCAAAAAAGCCAACAAAAACGCCTGAAGTGCCAAGACAAGAGAGGCCTGCATTCTTGTATCAATGGTTTTATCTGGAAAAAGCATAAACCTTTGGGTTCCATAAACAGAAATCTAATTGTGTTCAAAAACATGATTTTTTTTTTTAATGGAGATCAAGGTAATCTCTAATGGCAAATAAAAAACACAAAAGCATCGCCTCCCTGTCGGGGAATCGAACCCCGGTCTCCCGCGTGACAGGCGGGGATACTCACCACTATACTAACGAGGAGCTGGACCTGCTTCTTTGTTATCATAGGTCTTTAGAACTTCAAGCATGTTTGTTTCTTGCAACAGTGGTTTGTGACATTTAGATTGATTTCATAGTAGGTATGAGGTATGAGCCGAAATAGCTCAGTTGGGAGAGCGTTAGACTGAAGATCTAAAGGTCCCTGGTGAAATCCAGGGTTTCGGCAAAGCTGTTTGGACTGTGTAAATGCAATTTTTGGTTTGTTAACAAAGACCTATGCTTTATCTGGAAACTGACCTCCCCCTCACAGGCAAGAACAATTACCAGGTCTCAAAAAAGCCAACAAATGGCCTGAAGTGCCAAGACAAGAGAGGCCTGCATTCTTGTATCATTGGTTTTATCTGGAAAAAGCATAAACCTCAAAGGAGAAACTGATTGATCAGTTGCAACACTTCTGTGAGATAAACGTCCATTATAAAAGAAAGGATTCAAATCTCATTCAGAGGCCTCTTTCCCCCTCAACTGCTCGGGGGGTTCTACTCTCACATTGTTCCTGCATTCAGCTTTTCTACTTCTACCAGGGTCTGGCCTCCCTCACTGGAGTTTGTTTCTTATTCTTTCTCTTTGTTTCCCTCTATAATTTATTTTTTGTGTCTATTTTGGGTTCTTTTGTTATAATGGAACCATTTTACATATATTAGTTCCATAAAAAGAATTCTTATTGTGTTTATGAACTAGAACCTGTTCAATCATTTAAAATCTATTGTGCCATGACTGTTAATGTCCATCTAACATCAGATAAGTTCAAAAAACAAGTTCAAACCTCATTCAGAGGGCTCCGTCCGGGTACTACTCTCACATTGTTCATTCATTTGTCTTTTCTTATTGTTCCAGGCTCTGTCCTTCCTCACTGGAGTTTGATTCTTATTGTTTCTCTTTGTTTCCCTCTAGAATGTCTGTTTCTTGCAACAGTGGTTTGTGACATTTAGATTGATTTCATAGTCAATTGAGATGTGAACTAAAGTCAATTGTGCCTTATTAAATTATATTTCTTCACTGAATTTATTAAGCCAAATCCTCATTTAATAAGCAATCCACTTATTTAGCACACAATATCAGATAATATCTTCTGTTTAGGCATGAGCAAAAACCCAACTGTGGAAGGCAGGCCCTTGTACATGAATAAACACCTAGTGCCAAGTGAAAGGGCTACAAGGTATGAGCCGAAATAGCTCAGTTGGGAGAGCGTTAGACTGAAGATCTAAAGGTCCCTGGTTCAATCCCGGGTTTCGGCAAAGCTCTTTGGACTTTGTACATGCAATTTTTGGTTTGTTAAAGACCTACGCTTTATCTGGAAATTGACCTCCTCCTCACAGGCAAGAACAATTACCAGGTCTCAAAAAAGCCAACAAATGGCCTGAAGTGCCAAGACAAGAGAGGCCTGCATTCTTGTATCAATGGTTTTATCTGGAAAAAGCATAAACCTTTGGGTTCCATAAACAGAAATCTAATTGTGTTCAAAAACATGTTTTTTTTTTTTAATGGAGATCAAGGTAATCTCTAATGGCAAATAAAAAACACAAGAGCATCGCCTCCCCGTCGGGGAATCGAACCCCGGTCTCCCGCGTGACAGGCGGGGATACTCACCACTATACTAACGAGGAGCTGGCCCTGCTTCTTTGTTATCATAGGTCTTTAGAACTTCAAGCATGTTTGTTTCTTGCAACGGTGGTTTGTGACATTTAGATTGATTTCATAGTAGGTATGAGGTATGAGCCGAAATAGCTCAGTTGGGAGAGCGTTAGACTGAAGCTGTTTGGACTGTGTAAATGCATTTTTTGGTTTGTTAACAAAGACCTATGCTTTATCTGGAAACTGACCTCCCCCTCACAGGCAAGAACAATTACCAGGTCTCAAAAAGGCCAACAAATGGCCTGAAGTGCCAAGGCAAGAGAGGCCTGCATTCTTGTATCAATGGTTTTATCTGGAAAAGCATAAACCTCAAAGGAGAAACTGATTGATCAGTTGCAACACTTCTGTGAGATAAACGTCCATTATAAAAGAAAGGATTCAAACCTCATACAGAGGCATCTTTCCCCCTCAACTGCTCGGGGGGTTCTACTCTCACATTGTTCCTGCATTCAGCTTTTCTACTTCTACCAGGGTCTGGCCTCCCTCACTGGAGTTTGTTTCTTATTCTTTCTCTTTGTTTCCCTCTATAATTTATTTTTTGTGTCTATTTTGGGTTCTTTTGTTACAATGGAACAATTTTACATATATTAGTTCCATAAAAACAGGCAAGAACAATTACCAGGTCTCAAAAAAGCCAAAAAATGGCCTGAAGTGCCAAGACAAGAGAGGCCTGCATTCTTGTATCAATGGTTTTATCTGGAAAAAGCATAAACCTTTGGGTTCCATAAACAGAAATCTAATTGTGTTCAAAAACATGATTTTTTTTTAATGGAGATCAAGGTAATCTCTAATGGCAAATAAAAAACACAAGAGCATCGCCTCCCCGTCGGGGAATCGAACCCCGGTCTCCCGCGTGACAGGCGGGGATACTCACCACTATACTAACGAGGAGCTGGCCCTGCTTCTTTGTTATCATAGGTCTTTAGAACTTCAAGCATGTTTGTTTCTTGCAACAGTGGTTTGTGACATTTAGATTGATTTCATAGTAGGTATGAGGTATGAGCCGAAATAGCTCAGTTGGGAGAGCGTTAGACTGAAGATCTAAAGGTCCCTGGTTCAATCCCGGGTTTCGGCAAAGCTGTTTGGACTGTGTAAATGCAATTTTTGGTTTGTTAACAAAGACCTATGCTTTATCTGGAAACTGACCTCCCCCTCACAGGCAAGAACAATTACCAGGTCTCAAAAAGGCCAACAAATGGCCTGAAGTGCCAAGACAAGAGCGGCCTGCATTCTTGTATCAATGGTTTTATCTGGAAAAAGCATAAACCTCAAAGGAGAAACTGATTGATCAGTTGCAACACTTCTGTGAGATAAATGTCCATTATAAAAGAAAGGATTCAAACCTCATACAGAGGCCTCTTTCCCCCTCAACTGCTCGGGGGGTTCTACTCTCACATTGTTCCTGCATTCAGCTTTTCTACTTCTACCAGGGTCTGGCCTCCCTCACTGGAGTTTGTTTCTTATTCTTTCTCTTTGTTTCCCTCTATAATTTATTTTTTGTGTCTATTTTGGGTTCTTTTGTTACAATGGAACAATTTTACATATATTAGTTCCATAAAAACAGGCAAGAACAATTACCAGGTCTCAAAAAAGCCAACAAAAACGCCTGAAGTGCCAAGACAAGAGAGGCCTGCATTCTTGTATCAATGGTTTTATCTGGAAAAAGCATAAACCTTTGGGTTCCATAAACAGAAATCTAATTGTGTTCAAAAACATTATTTTTTTTTTTAATGGAGATCAAGGTAATCTCTAATGGCAAATAAAAAACACAAAAGCATCGCCTCCCCGTCGGGGAATCGAACCCCGGTCTCCCGCGTGACAGGCGGGGATACTCACCACTATACTAACGAGGAGCTGGCCCTGCTTCTTTGTTATCATAGGTCTTTAGAACTTCAAGCATGTTTGTTTCTTGCAACAGTGGTTTGTGACATTTAGATTGATTTCATAGTAGGTATGAGGTATGAGCCGAAATAGCTCAGTTGGGAGAGCGTTAGACTGAAGATCTAAAGGTCCCTGGTTAAATCCAGGGATTCGGCAAAGCTGTTTGGACTGTGTAAATGCAATTTTTGGTTTGTTAACAAAGACCTATGCTTTATCTGGAAACTGACCTCCCCCTCACAGGCAAGAACAATTACCAGGTCTCAAAAAAGCCAACAAATGGCCTGAAGTGCCAAGACAAGAGAGGCCTGCATTCTTGTATCATGGGTTTTATCTGGAAAAAGCATAAACCTCAAAGGAGAAACTGATTGATCAGTTGCAACACTTCTGTGAGATAAACGTCCATTATAAAAGAAAGGATTCAAACCTCATTCAGAGGCCTCTTTCCCCCTCAACTGCTCGGGGGGTTCTACTCTCACATTGTTCCTGCATTCAGCTTTTCTACTTCTACCAGGGTCTGGCCTCCCTCACTGGAGTTTGTTTCTTATTCTTTCTCTTTGTTTCCCTCTATAATTTATTTTTTGTGTCTATTTTGGGTTCTTTTGTTATAATGGAACCATTTTACATATATTAGTTCCATAAAAAGAATTCTTATTGTGTTTATGAACTAGAACCTGTTCAATCATTTAAAATCTATTGTGCCATGACTGTTAATGTCCATCTAACATCAGATAAGTTCAAAAAACAAGTTCAAACCTCATTCAGAGGGCTCCGTCCGGGTACTACTCTCACATTGTTCATTCATTTGTCTTTTCTTATTGTTCCAGGCTCTGTCCTTCCTCACTGGAGTTTGATTCTTATTGTTTCTCTTTGTTTCCCTCTAGAATGTCTGTTTCTTGCAACAGTGGTTTGTGACATTTAGATTGATTTCATAGTCAATTGAGATGTGAACTAAAGTCAATTGTGCCTTATTAAATTATATTTCTTCACTGAATTTATTAAGCCAAATCCTCATTTAATAAGCAATCCACTTATTTAGCACACAATATCAGATAATATCTTCTGTTTAGGCATGAGCAAAAACCCAACTGTGGAAGGCAGGCCCTTGTACATGAATAAACACCTAGTGCCAAGTGAAAGGGCTACAAGGTATGAGCCGAAATAGCTCAGTTGGGAGAGCGTTAGACTGAAGATCTAAAGGTCCCTGGTTCAATCCCGGGTTTCGGCAAAGCTCTTTGGACTGTGTACATGCAATTTTTGGTTTGTTAAAGACCTATGCTTTATCTGGAAATTGACCTCCTCCTCACAGGCAAGAACAATTACCAGGTCTCAAAAAAGCCAACAAATGGCCTGAAGTGCCAAGACAAGAGAGGCCTGCATTCTTGTATCAATGGTTTTATCTGGAAAAAGCATAAACCTTTGGGTTCCATAAACAGAAATCTAATTGTGTTCAAAAACATGATTTTTTTTTTTAATGGAGATCAAGGTAATCTCTAATGGCAAATAAAAAACACAAGAGCATCGCCTCCCCGTCGGGGAATCGAACCCCGGTCTCCCGCGTGACAGGCGGGGATACTCACCACTATACTAACGAGGAGCTGGCCCTGCTTCTTTGTTATCATAGGTCTTTAGAACTTCAAGCATGTTTGTTTCTTGCAACAGTGGTTTGTGACATTTAGATTGATTTCATAGTAGGTATGAGGTATGAGCCGAAATAGCTCAGTTGGGAGAGCGTTAGACTGAAGCTGTTTGGACTGTGTAAATGCATTTTTTGGTTTGTTAACAAAGACCTATGCTTTATCTGGAAAC
This sequence comes from Denticeps clupeoides, assembly GCF_900700375.1. NCBI lineage: Eukaryota > Metazoa > Chordata > Actinopteri > Clupeiformes > Denticipitidae > Denticeps > Denticeps clupeoides. The sequence goes on from NW_021630109.1 coordinate 119,836, forward strand.
TGACCTCCCCCTCACAGGCAAGAACAATTACCAGGTCTCAAAAAGGCCAACAAATGGCCTGAAGTGCCAAGGCAAGAGAGGCCTGCATTCTTGTATCAATGGTTTTATCTGGAAAAGGCATAAACCTCAAAGGAGAAACTGATTGATCAGTTGCAACACTTCTGTGAGATAAACGTCCATTATAAAAGAAAGGATTCAAACCTCATACAGAGGCATCTTTCCCCCTCAACTGCTCGGGGGGTTCTACTCTCACATTGTTCCTGCATTCAGCTTTTCTACTTCTACCAGGGTCTGGCCTCCCTCACTGGAGTTTGTTTCTTATTCTTTCTCTTTGTTTCCCTCTATAATTTATTTTTTGTGTCTATTTTGGGTTCTTTTGTTACAATGGAACAATTTTACATATATTAGTTCCATAAAAACAGGCAAGAACAATTACCAGGTCTCAAAAAAGCCAAAAAATGGCCTGAAGTGCCAAGACAAGAGAGGCCTGCATTCTTGTATCAATGGTTTTATCTGGAAAAAGCATAAACCTTTGGGTTCCATAAACAGAAATCTAATTGTGTTCAAAAACATGATTTTTTTTTTAATGGAGATCAAGGTAGTCTCTAATGGCAAATAAAAAACACAAGAGCATCGCCTCCCCGTCGGGGAATCGAACCCCGGTCTCCCGCGTGACAGGCAGGGGATACTCACCACTATACTAACGAGGAGCTGGCCCTGCTTCTTTGTTATCATAGGTCTTTAGAACTTCAAGCATGTTTGTTTCTTGCAACAGTGGTTTGTGACATTTAGATTGATTTCATAGTAGGTATGAGGTATGAGCCGAAATAGCTCAGTTGGGAGAGCGTTAGACTGAAGATCTAAAGGTCCCTGGTTCAATCCCGGGTTTCGGCAAAGCTGTTTGGACTGTGTAAATGCAATTTTTGGTTTGTTAACAAAGACCTATGCTTTATCTGGAAACTGACCTCCCCCTCACAGGCAAGAACAATTACCAGGTCTCAAAAAGGCCAACAAATGGCCTGAAGTGGCAAGACAAGAGCGGCCTGCATTCTTGTATCAATGGTTTTATCTGGAAAAAGCATAAACCTCAAAGGAGAAACTGATTGATCAGTTGCAACACTTCTGTGAGATAAACTGTCCATTATAAAAGAAAGGATTCAAACCTCATACAGAGGCCTCTTTCCCCCTCAACTGCTCGGGGGGTTCTACTCTCACATTGTTCCTGCATTCAGCTTTTCTACTTCTACCAGGGTCTGGCCTCCCTCACTGGAGTTTGTTTCTTATTCTTTCTCTTTGTTTCCCTCTATAATTTATTTTTTGTGTCTATTTTGGGTTCTTTTGTTACAATGGAACAATTTTACATATATTAGTTCCATAAAAACAGGCAAGAACAATTACCAGGTCTCAAAAAAGCCAACAAAAACGCCTGAAGTGCCAAGACAAGAGAGGCCTGCATTCTTGTATCAATGGTTTTATCTGGAAAAAGCATAAACCTTTGGGTTCCATAAACAGAAATCTAATTGTGTTCAAAAACATTATTTTTTTTTTTAATGGAGATCAAGGTAATCTCTAATGGCAAATAAAAAACACAAAAGCATCGCCTCCCCGTCGGGGAATCGAACCCCGGTCTCCCGCGTGACAGGCGGGGATACTCACCACTATACTAACGAGGAGCTGGCCCTGCTTCTTTGTTATCATAGGTCTTTAGAACTTCAAGCATGTTTGTTTCTTGCAACAGTGGTTTGTGACATTTAGATTGATTTCATAGTAGGTATGAGGTATGAGCCGAAATAGCTCAGTTGGGAGAGCGTTAGACTGAAGATCTAAAGGTCCCTGGTTAAATCCAGGGTTTCGGCAAAGCTGTTTGGACTGTGTAAATGCAATTTTTGGTTTGTTAACAAAGACCTATGCTTTATCTGGAAACTGACCTCCCCCTCACAGGCAAGAACAATTACCAGGTCTCAAAAAAGCCAACAAATGGCCTGAAGTGCCAAGACAAGAGAGGCCTGCATTCTTGTATCATGGGTTTTATCTGGAAAAAGCATAAACCTCAAAGGAGAAACTGATTGATCAGTTGCAACACTTCTGTGAGATAAACGTCCATTATAAAAGAAAGGATTCAAACCTCATTCAGAGGCCTCTTTCCCCCTCAACTGCTCGGGGGGTTCTACTCTCACATTGTTCCTGCATTCAGCTTTTCTACTTCTACCAGGGTCTGGCCTCCCTCACTGGAGTTTGTTTCTTATTCTTTCTCTTTGTTTCCCTCTATAATTTATTTTTTGTGTCTATTTTGGGTTCTTTTGTTATAATGGAACCATTTTACATATATTAGTTCCATAAAAAGAATTCTTATTGTGTTTATGAACTAGAACCTGTTCAATCATTTAAAATCTATTGTGCCATGACTGTTAATGTCCATCTAACATCAGATAAGTTCAAAAAACAAGTTCAAACCTCATTCAGACGGCTCCGTCCGGGTACTACTCTCACATTGTTCATTCATTTGTCTTTTCTTATTGTTCCAGGCTCTGTCCTTCCTCACTGGAGTTTGATTCTTATTGTTTCTCTTTGTTTCCCTCTAGAATGTCTGTTTCTTGCAACAGTGGTTTGTGACATTTAGATTGATTTCATAGTCAATTGAGATGTGAACTAAAGTCAATTGTGCCTTACTAAATTATATTTCTTCACTGAATTTATTAAGCCAAATCCTCATTTAATAAGCAATCCACTTATTTAGCACACAATATCAGATAATATCTTCTGTTTAGGCATGAGCAAAAACCCAACTGTGGAAGGCAGGCCCTTGTACATGAATAAACACCTAGTGCCAAGTGAAAGGGCTACAAGGTATGAGCCGAAATAGCTCAGTTGGGAGAGCGTTAGACTGAAGATCTAAAGGTCCCTGGTTCAATCCCTGGGTTTCGGCAAAGCTCTTTGGACTGTGTACATGCAATTTTTGGTTTGTTAAAGACCTATGCTTTATCTGGAAATTGACCTCCTCCTCACAGGCAAGAACAATTACCAGGTCTCAAAAAAGCCAACAAATGGCCTGAAGTGCCAAGACAAGAGAGGCCTGCATTCTTGTATCAATGGTTTTATCTGGAAAAAGCATAAACCTTTGGGTTCCATAAACAGAAATCTAATTGTGTTCAAAAACATGATTTTTTTTTTTAATGGAGATCAAGGTAATCTCTAATGGCAAATAAAAAACACAAGAGCATCGCCTCCCCGTCGGGGAATCGAACCCCGGTCTCCCGCGTGACAGGCGGGGATACTCACCACTATACCAACGAGGAGCTGGCCCTGTTTCTTTGTTATCAAAGGTCTTTAGAACTTCAAGCATGTTTGTTTCTTGCAACAGTGGTTTGTGACATTTAGATTGATTTCATAGTAGGTATGAGGTATGAGCCGAAATAGCTCAGTTGGGAGAGCGTTAGACTGAAGCTGTTTGGACTGTGTAAATGCATTTTTTGGTTTGTTAACAAAGACCTATGCTTTATCTGGAAACTGACCTCCCCCTCACAGGCAAGAACAATTACCAGGTCTCAAAAAGGCCAACAAATGGCCTGAAGTGCCAAGGCAAGAGAGGCCTGCATTCTTGTATCAATGGTTTTATCTGGAAAAAGCATAAACCTCAAAGGAGAAACTGATTGATCAGTTGCAACACTTCTGTGAGATAAACGTCCATTATAAAAGAAAGGATTCAAACCTCATACAGAGGCATCTTTCCCCCTCAACTGCTCGGGGGGTTCTACTCTCACATTGTTCCTGCATTCAGCTTTTCTACTTCTACCAGGGTCTGGCCTCCCTCACTGGAGTTTGTTTCTTATTCTTTCTCTTTGTTTCCCTCTATAATTTATTTTTTGTGTCTATTTTGGGTTCTTTTGTTACAATGGAACAATTTTACATATATTAGTTCCATAAAAACAGGCAAGAACAATTACCAGGTCTCAAAAAAGCCAAAAAATGGCCTGAAGTGCCAAGACAAGAGAGGCCTGCATTCTTGTATCAATGGTTTTATCTGGAAAAAGCATAAACCTTTGGGTTCCATAAACAGAAATCTAATTGTGTTCAAAAACATGATTTTTTTTTTAATGGAGATCAAGGTAATCTCTAATGGCAAATAAAAAACACAAGAGCATCGCCTCCCCGTCGGGGAATCGAACCCCGGTCTCCCGCGTGACAGGCAGGGATACTCACCACTATACTAACGAGGAGCTGGCCCTGCTTCTTTTTTATCATAGGTCTTTAGAACTTCAAGCATGTTTGTTTCTTGCAACAGTGGTTTGTGACATTTAGATTGATTTCATAGTAGGTATGAGGTATGAGCCGAAATAGCTCAGTTGGGAGAGCGTTAGACTGAAGCTGTTTGGACTGTGTAAATGCATTTTTTGGTTTGTTAACAAAGACCTATGCTTTATCTGGAAACTGACCTCCCCCTCACAGACAGGTTCTTTTGTTACAATGGAACAATTTTACATATATTAGTTCCATAAAAACAGGCAAGAACAATTACCAGGTCTCAAAAAAGCCAACAAAAACGCCTGAAGTGCCAAGACAAGAGAGGCCTGCATTCTTGTATCAATGGTTTTATCTGGAAAAAGCATAAACCTTTGGGTTCCATAAACAGAAATCTAATTGTGTTCAAAAACATTATTTTTTTTTTTAATGGAGATCAAGGTAATCTCTAATGGCAAATAAAAAACACAAAAGCATCGCCTCCCCGTCGGGGAATCGAACCCCGGTCTCCCGCGTGACAGGCGGGGATACTCACCACTATACTAACGAGGAGCTGGCCCTGCTTCTTTGTTATCATAGGTCTTTAGAACTTCAAGCATGTTTGTTTCTTGCAACAGTGGTTTGTGACATTTAGATTGATTTCATAGTAGGTATGAGGTATGAGCCGAAATAGCTCAGTTGGGAGAGCGTTAGACTGAAGATCTAAAGGTCCCTGGTTAAATCCAGGGTTTCGGCAAAGCTGTTTGGACTGTGTAAATGCAATTTTTGGTTTGTTAACAAAGACCTATGCTTTATCTGGAAACTGACCTCCCCCTCACAGGCAAGAACAATTACCAGGTCTCAAAAAAGCCAACAAATGGCCTGAAGTGCCAAGACAAGAGAGGCCTGCATTCTTGTATCATGGGTTTTATCTGGAAAAAGCATAAACCTCAAAGGAGAAACTGATTGATCAGTTGCAACACTTCTGTGAGATAAACGTCCATTATAAAAGAAAGGATTCAAACCTCATTCAGAGGCCTCTTTCCCCCTCAACTGCTCGGGGGGTTCTACTCTCACATTGTTCCTGCATTCAGCTTTTCTACTTCTACCAGGGTCTGGCCTCCCTCACTGGAGTTTGTTTCTTATTCTTTCTCTTTGTTTCCCTCTATAATTTATTTTTTGTGTCTATTTTGGGTTCTTTTGTTATAATGGAACCATTTTACATATATTAGTTCCATAAAAAGAATTCTTATTGTGTTTATGAACTAGAACCTGTTCAATCATTTAAAATCTATTGTGCCATGACTGTTAATGTCCATCTAACATCAGATAAGTTCAAAAAACAAGTTCAAACCTCATTCAGACGGCTCCGTCCGGGTACTACTCTCACATTGTTCATTCATTTGTCTTTTCTTATTGTTCCAGGCTCTGTCCTTCCTCACTGGAGTTTGATTCTTATTGTTTCTCTTTGTTTCCCTCTAGAATGTCTGTTTCTTGCAACAGTGGTTTGTGACATTTAGATTGATTTCATAGTCAATTGAGATGTGAACTAAAGTCAATTGTGCCTTACTAAATTATATTTCTTCACTGAATTTATTAAGCCAAATCCTCATTTAATAAGCAATCCACTTATTTAGCACACAATATCAGATAATATCTTCTGTTTAGGCATGAGCAAAAACCCAACTGTGGAAGGCAGGCCCTTGTACATGAATAAACACCTAGTGCCAAGTGAAAGGGCTACAAGGTATGAGCCGAAATAGCTCAGTTGGGAGAGCGTTAGACTGAAGATCTAAAGGTCCCTGGTTCAATCCCGGGTTTCGGCAAAGCTCTTTGGACTGTGTACATGCAATTTTTGGTTTGTTAAAGACCTATGCTTTATCTGGAAATTGACCTCCTCCTCACAGGCAAGAACAATTACCAGGTCTCAAAAAAGCCAACAAATGGCCTGAAGTGCCAAGACAAGAGAGGCCTGCATTCTTGTATCAATGGTTTTATCTGGAAAAAGCATAAACCTTTGGGTTCCATAAACAGAAATCTAATTGTGTTCAAAAACATGATTTTTTTTTTTAATGGAGATCAAGGTAATCTCTAATGGCAAATAAAAAACACAAGAGCATCGCCTCCCCGTCGGGGAATCGAACCCCGGTCTCCCGCGTGACAGGCGGGGATACTCACCACTATACCAACGAGGAGCTGGCCCTGTTTCTTTGTTATCAAAGGTCTTTAGAACTTCAAGCATGTTTGTTTCTTGCAACAGTGGTTTGTGACATTTAGATTGATTTCATAGTAGGTCTGAGGTATGAGCCGAAATAGCTCAGTTGGGAGAGCGTTAGACTGAAGCTGTTTGGACTGTGTAAATGCATTTTTTGGTTTGTTAACAAAGACCTATGCTTTATCTGGAAACTGACCTCCCCCTCACAGGCAAGAACAATTACCAGGTCTCAAAAAGGCCAACAAATGGCCTGAAGTGCCAAGACAAGAGAGGCCTGCATTCTTGTATCAATGGTTTTATCTGGAAAAAGCATAAACCTCAAAGGAGAAACTGATTGATCAGTTGCAACACTTCTGTGAGATAAACGTCCATTATAAAAGAAAGGATTCAAACCTCATACAGAGGCATCTTTCCCCCTCAACTGCTCGGGGGGTTCTACTCTCACATTGTTCCTGCATTCAGCTTTTCTACTTCTACCAGGGTCTGGCCTCCCTCACTGGAGTTTGTTTCTTATTCTTTCTCTTTGTTTCCCTCTATAATTTATTTTTTGTGTCTATTTTGGGTTCTTTTGTTACAATGGAACAATTTTACATATATTAGTTCCATAAAAACAGGCAAGAACAATTACCAGGTCTCAAAAAAGCCAACAAATGGCCTGAAGTGCCAAGACAAGAGAGGCCTGCATTCTTGTATCAATGGTTTTATCTGGAAAAAGCATAAACCTTTGGGTTCCATAAACAGAAATCTAATTGTGTTCAAAAACATGATTTTTTTTTTAATGGAGATCAAGGTAATCTCTAATGGCAAATAAAAAACACAAGAGCATCGCCTCCCCGTCGGGGAATCGAACCCCGGTCTCCCGCGTGACAGGCAGGGATACTCACCACTATACTAACGAGGAGCTGGCCCTGCTTCTTTGTTATCATAGGTCTTTAGAACTTCAAGCATGTTTGTTTCTTGCAACAGTGGTTTGTGACATTTAGATTGATTTCATAGTAGGTATGAGGTATGAGCCGAAATAGCTCAGTTGGGAGAGCGTTAGACTGAAGCTGTTTCGACTGTGTAAATGCATTTTTTGGTTTGTTAACAAAGACCTATGCTTTATCTGGAAACTGACCTCCCCCTCACAGGCAAGAACAATTACCAGGTCTCAAAAAGGCCAACAAATGGCCTGAAGTGCCAAGACAAGAGCGGCCTGCATTCTTGTATCAATGGTTTTATCTGGAAAAAGCATAAACCTCAAAGGAGAAACTGATTGATCAGTTGCAACACTTCTGTGAGATAAACGTCCATTATAAAAGAAAGGATTCAAACCTCATACAGAGGCCTCTTTCCCCCTCAACTGCTCGGGGGGTTCTACTCTCACATTGTTCCTGCATTCAGCTTTTCTACTTCTACCAGGGTCTGGCCTCCCTCACTGGAGTTTGTTTCTTATTCTTTCTCTTTGTTTCCCTCTATAATTTATTTTTTGTGTCTATTTTGGGTTCTTTTGTTACAATGGAACAATTTTACATATATTAGTTCCATAAAAACAGGCAAGAACAATTACCAGGTCTCAAAAAAGCCAACAAAAACGCCTGAAGTGCCAAGACAAGAGAGGCCTGCATTCTTGTATCAATGGTTTTATCTGGAAAAAGCATAAACCTTTGGGTTCCATAATCAGAAATCTAATTGTGTTCAAAAACATGATTTTTTTTTTAATGGAGATCAAGGTAATCTCTAATGGCAAATAAAAAACACAAGAGCATCGCCTCCCCGTCGGGGAATCGAACCCCGGTCTCCCGCGTGACAGGCGGGGATACTCACCACTATACTAACGAGGAGCTGGCCCTGCTTCTTTGTTATCATAGGTCTTTAGAACTTCAAGCATGTTTGTTTCTTGCAACAGTGGTTTGTGACATTTAGATTGATTTCATAGTAGGTATGAGGTATGAGCCGAAATAGCTCAGTTGGGAGCGCGTTAGACTGAAGATCTAAAGGTCCCTTGTTCAATCCCGGGTTTCGGCAAAGCTGTTTGGACTCTGTAAATGCAATTTTTGGTTTGTTAACAAAGACCTATGCTTTATCTGGAAACTGACCTCCCCCTCACAGGCAAGAACAATTACCAGGTCTCAAAAAGGCCAACAAATGGCCTGAAGTGCCAAGACAAGAGAGGCCTGCATTCTTGTATCAATGGTTTTATCTGGAAAAAGCATAAACCTCAAAGGAGAAACTGATTGATCAGTTGCAACACTTCTGTGAGATAAACGTCCATTATAAAAGAAAGGATTCAAACCTCATACAGAGGTCTCTTTCCCCCTCAACTGCTCGGGGGGTTCTACTCTCACATTGTTCCTGCATTCAGCTTTTCTACTTCTACCATGGTCTGGCCTCCCTCACTGGAGTTTGTTTCTTATTCTTTCTCTTTGTTTCCCTCTATAATTTATTTTTTGTGTCTATTTTGGGTTCTTTTGTTACAATGGAACAATTTTACATATATTAGTTCCATAAAAACAGGCAAGAACAATTACCAGGTCTCAAAAAAGCCAACAAAAACGCCTGAAGTGCCAAGACAAGAGAGGCCTGCATTCTTGTATCAATGGTTTTATCTGGAAAAAGCATAAACCTTTGGGTTCCATAAACAGAAATCTAATTGTGTTCAAAAACATGATTTTTTTTTTTAATGGAGATCAAGGTAATCTCTAATGGCAAATAAAAAACACAAGAGCATCGCCTCCCCGTCGGGAAATCGAACCCCGGTCTCCCGCGTGACAGGCGGGGATACTCACCACTATACTAACGAGGAGCTGGCCCTGCTTCTTTGTTATCATAGGTCTTTAGAACTTCAAGCATGTTTGTTTCTTGCAACAGTGGTTTGTGACATTTAGATTGATTTCATAGTAGGTATGAGGTATGAGCCGAAATAGCTCAGTTGGGAGAGCGTTAGACTGAAGCTGTTTGGACTGTGTAAATGCATTTTTTGGTTTGTTAACAAAGACCTATGCTTTATCTGGAAACTGACCTCCCCCTCACAGGCAAGAACAATTACCAGGTCTCAAAAAGGCCAACAAATGGCCTGAAGTGCCAAGGCAAGAGAGGCCTGCATTCTTGTATCAATGGTTTTATCTGGAAAAAGCATAAACCTCAAAGGAGAAACTGATTGATCAGTTGCAACACTTCTGTGAGATAAACGTCCATTATAAAAGAAAGGATTCAAACCTCATACAGAGGCATCTTTCCCCCTCAACTGCTCGGGGGGTTCTACTCTCACATTGTTCCTGCATTCAGCTTTTCTACTTCTACCAGGGTCTGGCCTCCCTCACTGGAGTTTGTTTCTTATTCTTTCTCTTTGTTTCCCTCTATAATTTATTTTTTGTGTCTATTTTGGGTTCTTTTGTTACAATGGAACAATTTTACATATATTAGTTCCATAAAAACAGGCAAGAACAATTACCAGGTCTCAAAAAAGCCAAAAAATGGCCTGAAGTGCCAAGACAAGAGAGGCCTGCATTCTTGTATCAATGGTTTTATCTGGAAAAAGCATAAACCTTTGGGTTCCATAAACAGAAATCTAATTGTGTTCAAAAACATGATTTTTTTTTTAATGGAGATCAAGGTAATCTCTAATGGCAAATAAAAAACACAAGAGCATCGCCTCCCCGTCGGGGAATCGAACCCCGGTCTCCCGCGTGACAGGCAGGGATACTCACCACTATACTAACGAGGAGCTGGCCCTGCTTCTTTGTTATCATAGGTCTTTAGAACTTCAAGCATGTTTGTTTCTTGCAACAGTGGTTTGTGACATTTAGATTGATTTCATAGTAGGTATGAGGTATGAGCCGAAATAGCTCAGTTGGGAGAGCGTTAGACTGAAGCTGTTTGGACTGTGTAAATGCATTTTTTGGTTTGTTAACAAAGACCTATGCTTTATCTGGAAACTGACCTCCCCCTCACAGACAGGTTCTTTTGTTACAATGAAACAATTTTACATATATTAGTTCCATAAAAACAGGCAAGAACAATTACCAGGTCTCAAAAAAGCCAACAAAAACGCCTGAAGTGCCAAGACAAGAGAGGCCTGCATTCTTGTATCAATGGTTTTATCTGGAAAAAGCATAAACCTTTGGGTTCCATAAACAGAAATCTAATTGTGTTCAAAAACATTATTTTTTTTTTTAATGGAGATCAAGGTAATCTCTAATGGCAAATAAAAAACACAAAAGCATCGCCTCCCCGTCGGGGAATCGAACCCCGGTCTCCCGCGTGACAGGCGGGGATACTCACCACTATACTAACGAGGAGCTGGCCCTGCTTCTTTGTTATCATAGGTCTTTAGAACTTCAAGCATGTTTGTTTCTTGCAACAGTGGTTTGTGACATTTAGATTGATTTCATAGTAGGTATGAGGTATGAGCCGAAATAGCTCAGTTGGGAGAGCGTTAGACTGAAGATCTAAAGGTCCCTGGTTAAATCCAGGGTTTCGGCAAAGCTGTTTGGACTGTGTAAATGCAATTTTTGGTTTGTTAACAAAGACCTATGCTTTATCTGGAAACTGACCTCCCCCTCACAGGCAAGAACAATTACCAGGTCTCAAAAAGCCAACAAATGGCCTGAAGTGCCAAGACAAGAGAGGCCTGCATTCTTGTATCATGGGTTTTATCTGGAAAAAGCATAAACCTCAAAGGAGAAACTGATTGATCAGTTGCAACACTTCTGTGAGATAAACGTCCATTATAAAAGAAAGGATTCAAACCTCATTCAGAGGCCTCTTTCCCCCTCAACTGCTCGGGGGGTTCTACTCTCACATTGTTCCTGCATTCAGCTTTTCTACTTCTACCAGGGTCTGGCCTCCCTCACTGGAGTTTGTTTCTTATTCTTTCTCTTTGTTTCCCTCTATAATTTATTTTTTGTGTCTATTTTGGGTTCTTTTGTTATAATGGAACCATTTTACATATATTAGTTCCATAAAAAGAATTCTTATTGTGTTTATGAACTAGAACCTGTTCAATCATTTAAAATCTATTGTGCCATGACTGTTAATGTCCATCTAACATCAGATAAGTTCAAAAAACAAGTTCAAACCTCATTCAGACGGCTCCGTCCGGGTACTACTCTCACATTGTTCATTCATTTGTCTTTTCTTATTGTTCCAGGCTCTGTCCTTCCTCACTGGAGTTTGATTCTTATTGTTTCTCTTTGTTTCCCTCTAGAATGTCTGTTTCTTGCAACAGTGGTTTGTGACATTTAGATTGATTTCATAGTCAATTGAGATGTGAACTAAAGTCAATTGTGCCTTACTAAATTATATTTCTTCACTGAATTTATTAAGCCAAATCCTCATTTAATAAGCAATCCACTTATTTAGCACACAATATCAGATAATATCTTCTGTTTAGGCATGAGCAAAAACCCAACTGTGGAAGGCAGGCCCTTGTACATGAATAAACACCTAGTGCCAAGTGAAAGGGCTACAAGGTATGAGCCGAAATAGCTCAGTTGGGAGAGCGTTAGACTGAAGATCTAAAGGTCCCTGGTTCAATCCCGGGTTTCGGCAAAGCTCTTTGGACTGTGTACATGCAATTTTTGGTTTGTTAAAGACCTATGCTTTATCTGGAAATTGACCTCCTCCTCACAGGCAAGAACAATTACCAGGTCTCAAAAAAGCCAACAAATGGCCTGAAGTGCCAAGACAAGAGAGGCCTGCATTCTTGTATCAATGGTTTTATCTGGAAAAAGCATAAACCTTTGGGTTCCATAAACAGAAATCTAATTGTGTTCAAAAACATGATTTTTTTTTTTAATGGAGATCAAGGTAATCTCTAATGGCAAATAAAAAACACAAGAGCATCGCCTCCCCGTCGGGGAATCGAACCCCGGTCTCCCGCGTGACAGGCGGGGATACTCACCACTATACCAACGAGGAGCTGGCCCTGTTTCTTTGTTATCAAAGGTCTTTAGAACTTCAAGCATGTTTGTTTCTTGCAACAGTGGTTTGTGACATTTAGATTGATTTCATAGTAGGTATGAGGTATGAGCCGAAATAGCTCAGTTGGGAGAGCGTTAGACTGAAGCTGTTTGGACTGTGTAAATGCATTTTTTGGTTTGTTAACAAAGACCTATGCTTTATCTGGAAACTGACCTCCCCCTCACAGGCAAGAACAATTACCAGGTCTCAAAAAGGCCAACAAATGGCCTGAAGTGCCAAGGCAAGAGAGGCCTGCATTCTTGTATCAATGGTTTTATCTGGAAAAAGCATAAACCTCAAAGGAGAAACTGATTGATCAGTTGCAACACTTCTGTGAGATAAACGTCCATTATAAAAGAAAGGATTCAAACCTCATACAGAGGCATCTTTCCCCCTCAACTGCTCGGGGGGTTCTACTCTCACATTGTTCCTGCATTCAGCTTTTCTACTTCTACCAGGGTCTGGCCTCCCTCACTGGAGTTTGTTTCTTATTCTTTCTCTTTGTTTCCCTCTATAATTTATTTTTTGTGTCTATTTTGGGTTCTTTTGTTACAATGGAACAATTTTACATATATTAGTTCCATAAAAACAGGCAAGAACAATTACCAGGTCTCAAAAAAGCCAAAAAATGGCCTGAAGTGCCAAGACAAGAGAGGCCTGCATTCTTGTATCAATGGTTTTATCTGGAAAAAGCATAAACCTTTGGGTTCCATAAACAGAAATCTAATTGTGTTCAAAAACATGATTTTTTTTTTAATGGAGATCAAGGTAATCTCTAATGGCAAATAAAAAACACAAGAGCATCGCCTCCCCGTCGGGGAATCGAACCCCGGTCTCCCGCGTGACAGGCAGGGATACTCACCACTATACTAACGAGGAGCTGGCCCTGCTTCTTTGTTATCATAGGTCTTTAGAACTTCAAGCATGTTTGTTTCTTGCAACAGTGGTTTGTGACATTTAGATTGATTTCATAGTAGGTATGAGGTATGAGCCGAAATAGCTCAGTTGGGAGAGCGTTAGACTGAAGATCTAAAGGTCCCTGGTTCAATCCCGGGTTTCGGCAAAGCTGTTTGGACTGTGTAAATGCAATTTTTGGTTTGTTAACAAAGACCTATGCTTTATCTGGAAACTGACCTCCCCCTCACAGGCAAGAACAATTACCAGGTCTCAAAAAGGCCAACAAATGGCCTGAAGTGCCAAGACAAGAGAGGCCTGCATTCTTGTATCAATGGTTTTATCTGGAAAAAGCATAAACCTCAAAGGAGAAACTGATTGATCAGTTGCAACACTTCTGTGAGATAAACGTCCATTATAAAAGAAAGGATTCAAACCTCATACAGAGGCCTCTTTCCCCCTCAACTGCTCAGGGGGTTCTACTCTCACATTGTTCCTGCATTCAGCTTTTCTACTTCTACCAGGGTCTGGCCTCCCTCACTGGAGTTTGTTTCTTATTCTTTCTCTTTGTTTCCCTCTATAATTTATTTTTTGTGTCTATTTTGGGTTCTTTTGTTACAATGGAACAATTTTACATATATTAGTTCCATAAAAACAGGCAAGAACAATTACCAGGTCTCAAAAAAGCCAACAAAAACGCCTGAAGTGCCAAGACAAGAGAGGCCTGCATTCTTGTATCAATGGTTTTATCTGGAAAAAGCATAAACCTTTGGGTTCCATAAACAGAAATCTAATTGTGTTCAAAAACATGATTTTTTTTTTTAATGGAGATCAAGGTAATCTCTAATGGCAAATAAAAAACACAAGAGCATCGCCTCCCCGTCGGGAAATCGAACCCCGGTCTCCCGCGTGACAGGTGGGGATACTCACCACTATACTAACGAGGAGCTGGCCCTGCTTCTTTGTTATCATAGGTCTTTAGAACTTCAAGCATGTTTGTTTCTTGCAACAGTGGTTTGTGACATTTAGATTGATTTCATAGTAGGTATGAGGTATGAGCCGAAATAGCTCAGTTGGGAGAGCGTTAGACTGAAGCTGTTTGGACTGTGTAAATGCATTTTTTGGTTTGTTAACAAAGACCTATGCTTTATCTGGAAACTGACCTCCCCCTCACAGGCAAGAACAATTACCAGGTCTCAAAAAGGCCAACAAATGGCCTGAAGTGCCAAGACAAGAGCGGCCTGCATTCTTGTATCAATGGTTTTATCTGGAAAAAGCATAAACCTCAAAGGAGAAACTGATTGATCAGTTGCAACACTTCTGTGAGATAAACGTCCATTATAAAAGAAAGGATTCAAACCTTATACAGAGGCCTCTTTCCCCCTCAACTGCTCGGGGGGTTCTACTCTCACATTGTTCCTGCATTCAGCTTTTCTACTTCTACCAGGGTCTGGCCTCCCTCACTGGAGTTTGTTTCTTATTCTTTCTCTTTGTTTCCCTCTATAATTTATTTTTTGTGTCTATTTTGGGTTCTTTTGTTACAATGGAACAATTTTACATATATTAGTTCCATAAAAACAGGCAAGAACAATAACCAGGTCTCAAAAAAGCCAACAAAAACGCCTGAAGTGCCAAGACAAGAGAGGCCTGCATTCTTGTATCAATGGTTTTATCTGGAAAAAGCATAAACCTTTGGGTTCCATAAACAGAAATCTAATTGTGTTCAAAAACATGATTTTTTTTTTTAATGGAGATCAAGGTAATCTCTAATGGCAAATAAAAAACACAAAAGCATCGCCTCCCTGTCGGGGAATCGAACCCCGGTCTCCCGCGTGACAGGCGGGGATACTCACCACTATACTAACGAGGAGCTGGACCTGCTTCTTTGTTATCATAGGTCTTTAGAACTTCAAGCATGTTTGTTTCTTGCAACAGTGGTTTGTGACATTTAGATTGATTTCATAGTAGGTATGAGGTATGAGCCGAAATAGCTCAGTTGGGAGAGCGTTAGACTGAAGATCTAAAGGTCCCTGGTGAAATCCAGGGTTTCGGCAAAGCTGTTTGGACTGTGTAAATGCAATTTTTGGTTTGTTAACAAAGACCTATGCTTTATCTGGAAACTGACCTCCCCCTCACAGGCAAGAACAATTACCAGGTCTCAAAAAAGCCAACAAATGGCCTGAAGTGCCAAGACAAGAGAGGCCTGCATTCTTGTATCATTGGTTTTATCTGGAAAAAGCATAAACCTCAAAGGAGAAACTGATTGATCAGTTGCAACACTTCTGTGAGATAAACGTCCATTATAAAAGAAAGGATTCAAATCTCATTCAGAGGCCTCTTTCCCCCTCAACTGCTCGGGGGGTTCTACTCTCACATTGTTCCTGCATTCAGCTTTTCTACTTCTACCAGGGTCTGGCCTCCCTCACTGGAGTTTGTTTCTTATTCTTTCTCTTTGTTTCCCTCTATAATTTATTTTTTGTGTCTATTTTGGGTTCTTTTGTTATAATGGAACCATTTTACATATATTAGTTCCATAAAAAGAATTCTTATTGTGTTTATGAACTAGAACCTGTTCAATCATTTAAAATCTATTGTGCCATGACTGTTAATGTCCATCTAACATCAGATAAGTTCAAAAAACAAGTTCAAACCTCATTCAGAGGGCTCCGTCCGGGTACTACTCTCACATTGTTCATTCATTTGTCTTTTCTTATTGTTCCAGGCTCTGTCCTTCCTCACTGGAGTTTGATTCTTATTGTTTCTCTTTGTTTCCCTCTAGAATGTCTGTTTCTTGCAACAGTGGTTTGTGACATTTAGATTGATTTCATAGTCAATTGAGATGTGAACTAAAGTCAATTGTGCCTTACTAAATTATATTTCTTCACTGAATTTATTAAGCCAAATCCTCATTTAATAAGCAATCCACTTATTTAGCACACAATATCAGATAATATCTTCTGTTTAGGCATGAGCAAAAACCCAACTGTGGAAGGCAGGCCCTTGTACA
The DNA here is from genome assembly GCF_900700375.1 of Denticeps clupeoides. Lineage (NCBI taxonomy): Eukaryota > Metazoa > Chordata > Actinopteri > Clupeiformes > Denticipitidae > Denticeps > Denticeps clupeoides. The sequence goes on from NW_021630109.1 coordinate 136,113, forward strand.
TGAATAAAAACCTAGTGCCAAGTGAAAGGGCTACAAGGTATGAGCCGAAATAGCTCAGTTGGGAGAGCGTTAGACTGAAGATCTAAAGGTCCCTGGTTCAATCCCGGGTTTCGGCAAAGCTCTTTGGACTTTGTACATGCAATTTTTGGTTTGTTAAAGACCTACGCTTTATCTGGAAATTGACCTCCTCCTCACAGGCAAGAACAATTACCAGGTCTCAAAAAAGCCAACAAATGGCCTGAAGTGCCAAGACAAGAGAGGCCTGCATTCTTGTATCAATGGTTTTATCTGGAAAAAGCATAAACCTTTGGGTTCCATAAACAGAAATCTAATTGTGTTCAAAAACATGATTTTTTTTTTTAATGGAGATCAAGGTAATCTCTAATGGCAAATAAAAAACACAAGAGCATCGCCTCCCCGTCGGGGAATCGAACCCCGGTCTCCCGCGTGACAGGCGGGGATACTCACCACTATACTAACGAGGAGCTGGCCCTGCTTCTTTGTTATCATAGGTCTTTAGAACTTCAAGCATGTTTGTTTCTTGCAACAGTGGTTTGTGACATTTAGATTGATTTCATAGTAGGTATGAGGTATGAGCCGAAATAGCTCAGTTGGGAGAGCGTTAGACTGAAGCTGTTTGGACTGTGTAAATGCATTTTTTGGTTTGTTAACAAAGACCTATGCTTTATCTGGAAACTGACCTCCCCCTCACAGGCAAGAACAATTACCAGGTCTCAAAAAGGCCAACAAATGGCCTGAAGTGCCAAGGCAAGAGAGGCCTGCATTCTTGTATCAATGGTTTTATCTGGAAAAGGCATAAACCTCAAAGGAGAAACTGATTGATCAGTTGCAACACTTCTGTGAGATAAACGTCCATTATAAAAGAAAGGATTCAAACCTCATACAGAGGCATCTTTCCCCCTCAACTGCTCGGGGGGTTCTACTCTCACATTGTTCCTGCATTCAGCTTTTCTACTTCTACCAGGGTCTGGCCTCCCTCACTGGAGTTTGTTTCTTATTCTTTCTCTTTGTTTCCCTCTATAATTTATTTTTTGTGTCTATTTTGGGTTCTTTTGTTACAATGGAACAATTTTACATATATTAGTTCCATAAAAACAGGCAAGAACAATTACCAGGTCTCAAAAAAGCCAAAAAATGGCCTGAAGTGCCAAGACAAGAGAGGCCTGCATTCTTGTATCAATGGTTTTATCTGGAAAAAGCATAAACCTTTGGGTTCCATAAACAGAAATCTAATTGTGTTCAAAAACATTATTTTTTTTTTAATGGAGATCAAGGTAGTCTCTAATGGCAAATAAAAAACACAAGAGCATCGCCTCCCCGTCGGGGAATCGAACCCCGGTCTCCCGCGTGACAGGCAGGGATACTCACCACTATAATAACGAGGAGCTGGCCCTGCTTCTTTTTTATCATAGGTCTTTAGAACTTCAAGCATGTTTGTTTCTTGCAACAGTGGTTTGTGACATTTAGATTGATTTCATAGTAGGTATGAGGTATGAGCCGAAATAGCTCAGTTGGGAGAGCGTTAGACTGAAGATCTAAAGGTCCCTGGTTCAATCCCGGGTTTCGGCAAAGCTGTTTGGACTGTGTAAATGCAATTTTTGGTTTGTTAACAAAGACCTATGCTTTATCTGGAAACTGACCTCCCCCTCACAGGCAAGAACAATTACCAGGTCTCAAAAAGGCCAACAAATGGCCTGAAGTGGCAAGACAAGAGCGGCCTGCATTCTTGTATCAATGGTTTTATCTGGAAAAAGCATAAACCTCAAAGGAGAAACTGATTGATCAGTTGCAACACTTCTGTGAGATAAATGTCCATTATAAAAGAAAGGATTCAAACCTCATACAGAGGCCTCTTTCCCCCTCAACTGCTCGGGGGGTTCTACTCTCACATTGTTCCTGCATTCAGCTTTTCTACTTCTACCAGGGTCTGGCCTCCCTCACTGGAGTTTGTTTCTTATTCTTTCTCTTTGTTTCCCTCTATAATTTATTTTTTGTGTCTATTTTGGGTTCTTTTGTTACAATGGAACAATTTTACATATATTAGTTCCATAAAAACAGGCAAGAACAATTACCAGGTCTCAAAAAAGCCAACAAAAACGCCTGAAGTGCCAAGACAAGAGAGGCCTGCATTCTTGTATCAATGGTTTTATCTGGAAAAAGCATAAACCTTTGGGTTCCATAAACAGAAATCTAATTGTGTTCAAAAACATTATTTTTTTTTTTAATGGAGATCAAGGTAATCTCTAATGGCAAATAAAAAACACAAAAGCATCGCCTCCCCGTCGGGGAATCGAACCCCGGTCTCCCGCGTGACAGGCGGGGATACTCACCACTATACTAACGAGGAGCTGGCCCTGCTTCTTTGTTATCATAGGTCTTTAGAACTTCAAGCATGTTTGTTTCTTGCAACAGTGGTTTGTGACATTTAGATTGATTTCATAGTAGGTATGAGGTATGAGCCGAAATAGCTCAGTTGGGAGAGCGTTAGACTGAAGATCTAAAGGTCCCTGGTTAAATCCAGGGTTTCGGCAAAGCTGTTTGGACTGTGTAAATGCAATTTTTGGTTTGTTAACAAAGACCTATGCTTTATCTGGAAACTGACCTCCCCCTCACAGGCAAGAACAATTACCAGGTCTCAAAAAAGCCAACAAATGGCCTGAAGTGCCAAGACAAGAGAGGCCTGCATTCTTGTATCATGGGTTTTATCTGGAAAAAGCATAAACCTCAAAGGAGAAACTGATTGATCAGTTGCAACACTTCTGTGAGATAAACGTCCATTATAAAAGAAAGGATTCAAACCTCATTCAGAGGCCTCTTTCCCCCTCAACTGCTCGGGGGGTTCTACTCTCACATTGTTCCTGCATTCAGCTTTTCTACTTCTACCAGGGTCTGGCCTCCCTCACTGGAGTTTGTTTCTTATTCTTTCTCTTTGTTTCCCTCTATAATTTATTTTTTGTGTCTATTTTGGGTTCTTTTGTTATAATGGAACCATTTTACATATATTAGTTCCATAAAAAGAATTCTTATTGTGTTTATGAACTAGAACCTGTTCAATCATTTAAAATCTATTGTGCCATGACTGTTAATGTCCATCTAACATCAGATAAGTTCAAAAAACAAGTTCAAACCTCATTCAGACGGCTCCGTCCGGGTACTACTCTCACATTGTTCATTCATTTGTCTTTTCTTATTGTTCCAGGCTCTGTCCTTCCTCACTGGAGTTTGATTCTTATTGTTTCTCTTTGTTTCCCTCTAGAATGTCTGTTTCTTGCAACAGTGGTTTGTGACATTTAGATTGATTTCATAGTCAATTGAGATGTGAACTAAAGTCAATTGTGCCTTACTAAATTATATTTCTTCACTGAATTTATTAAGCCAAATCCTCATTTAATAAGCAATCCACTTATTTAGCACACAATATCAGATAATATCTTCTGTTTAGGCATGAGCAAAAACCCAACTGTGGAAGGCAGGCCCTTGTACATGAATAAACACCTAGTGCCAAGTGAAAGGGCTACAAGGTATGAGCCGAAATAGCTCAGTTGGGAGAGCGTTAGACTGAAGATCTAAAGGTCCCTGGTTCAATCCTGGGTTTCGGCAAAGCTCTTTGGACTGTGTACATGCAATTTTTGGTTTGTTAAAGACCTATGCTTTATCTGGAAATTGACCTCCTCCTCACAGGCAAGAACAATTACCAGGTCTCAAAAAAGCCAACAAATGGCCTGAAGTGCCAAGACAAGAGAGGCCTGCATTCTTGTATCAATGGTTTTATCTGGAAAAAGCATAAACCTTTGGGTTCCATAAACAGAAATCTAATTGTGTTCAAAAACATGATTTTTTTTTTTAATGGAGATCAAGGTAATCTCTAATGGCAAATAAAAAACACAAGAGCATCGCCTCCCCGTCGGGGAATCGAACCCCGGTCTCCCGCGTGACAGGCGGGGATACTCACCACTATACCAACGAGGAGCTGGCCCTGTTTCTTTGTTATCAAAGGTCTTTAGAACTTCAAGCATGTTTGTTTCTTGCAACAGTGGTTTGTGACATTTAGATTGATTTCATAGTAGGTATGAGGTATGAGCCGAAATAGCTCAGTTGGGAGAGCGTTAGACTGAAGCTGTTTGGACTGTGTAAATGCATTTTTTGGTTTGTTAACAAAGACCTATGCTTTATCTGGAAACTGACCTCCCCCTCACAGGCAAGAACAATTACCAGGTCTCAAAAAGGCCAACAAATGGCCTGAAGTGCCAAGGCAAGAGAGGCCTGCATTCTTGTATCAATGGTTTTATCTGGAAAAAGCATAAACCTCAAAGGAGAAACTGATTGATCAGTTGCAACACTTCTGTGAGATAAACGTCCATTATAAAAGAAAGGATTCAAACCTCATACAGAGGCATCTTTCCCCCTCAACTGCTCGGGGGGTTCTACTCTCACATTGTTCCTGCATTCAGCTTTTCTACTTCTACCAGGGTCTGGCCTCCCTCACTGGAGTTTGTTTCTTATTCTTTCTCTTTGTTTCCCTCTATAATTTATTTTTTGTGTCTATTTTGGGTTCTTTTGTTACAATGGAACAATTTTACATATATTAGTTCCATAAAAACAGGCAAGAACAATTACCAGGTCTCAAAAAAGCCAAAAAATGGCCTGAAGTGCCAAGACAAGAGAGGCCTGCATTCTTGTATCAATGGTTTTATCTGGAAAAAGCATAAACCTTTGGGTTCCATAAACAGAAATCTAATTGTGTTCAAAAACATGATTTTTTTTTTAATGGAGATCAAGGTAATCTCTAATGGCAAATAAAAAACACAAGAGCATCGCCTCCCCGTCGGGGAATCGAACCCCGGTCTCCCGCGTGACAGGCGGGGATACTCACCACTATACTAACGAGGAGCTGGCCCTGCTTCTTTGTTATCATAGGTCTTTAGAACTTCAAGCATGTTTGTTTCTTGCAACAGTGGTTTGTGACATTTAGATTGATTTCATAGTAGGTATGAGGTATGAGCCGAAATAGCTCAGTTGGGAGAGCGTTAGACTGAAGCTGTTTGGACTGTGTAAATGCATTTTTTGGTTTGTTAACAAAGACCTATGCTTTATCTGGAAACTGACCTCCCCCTCACAGACAGGTTCTTTTGTTACAATGGAACAATTTTACATATATTAGTTCCATAAAAACAGGCAAGAACAATTACCAGGTCTCAAAAAAGCCAACAAAAACGCCTGAAGTGCCAAGACAAGAGAGGCCTGCATTCTTGTATCAATGGTTTTATCTGGAAAAAGCATAAACCTTTGGGTTCCATAAACAGAAATCTAATTGTGTTCAAAAACATTATTTTTTTTTTTAATGGAGATCAAGGTAATCTCTAATGGCAAATAAAAAACACAAGAGCATCGCCTCCCCGTCGGGGAATCGAACCCCGGTCTCCCGCGTGACAGGCGGGGATACTCACCACTATACTAACGAGGAGCTGGCCCTGCTTCTTTGTTATCATAGGTCTTTAGAACTTCAAGCATGTTTGTTTCTTGCAACAGTGGTTTGTGACATTTAGATTGATTTCATAGTAGGTATGAGGTATGAGCCGAAATAGCTCAGTTGGGAGAGCGTTAGACTGAAGATCTAAAGGTCCCTGGTTAAATCCAGGGTTTCGGCAAAGCTGTTTGGACTGTGTAAATGCAATTTTTGGTTTGTTAACAAAGACCTATGCTTTATCTGGAAACTGACCTCCCCCTCACAGGCAAGAACAATTACCAGGTCTCAAAAAAGCCAACAAATGGCCTGAAGTGCCAAGACAAGAGAGGCCTGCATTCTTGTATCATGGGTTTTATCTGGAAAAAGCATAAACCTCAAAGGAGAAACTGATTGATCAGTTGCAACACTTCTGTGAGATAAACGTCCATTATAAAAGAAAGGATTCAAACCTCATTCAGAGGCCTCTTTCCCCCTCAACTGCTCGGGGGGTTCTACTCTCACATTGTTCCTGCATTCAGCTTTTCTACTTCTACCAGGGTCTGGCCTCCCTCACTGGAGTTTGTTTCTTATTCTTTCTCTTTGTTTCCCTCTATAATTTATTTTTTGTGTCTATTTTGGGTTCTTTTGTTATAATGGAACCATTTTACATATATTAGTTCCATAAAAAGAATTCTTATTGTGTTTATGAACTAGAACCTGTTCAATCATTTAAAATCTATTGTGCCATGACTGTTAATGTCCATCTAACATCAGATAAGTTCAAAAAACAAGTTCAAACCTCATTCAGACGGCTCCGTCCGGGTACTACTCTCACATTGTTCATTCATTTGTCTTTTCTTATTGTTCCAGGCTCTGTCCTTCCTCACTGGAGTTTGATTCTTATTGTTTCTCTTTGTTTCCCTCTAGAATGTCTGTTTCTTGCAACAGTGGTTTGTGACATTTAGATTGATTTCATAGTCAATTGAGATGTGAACTAAAGTCAATTGTGCCTTACTAAATTATATTTCTTCACTGAATTTATTAAGCCAAATCCTCATTTAATAAGCAATCCACTTATTTAGCACACAATATCAGATAATATCTTCTGTTTAGGCATGAGCAAAAACCCAACTGTGGAAGGCAGGCACTTGTACATGAATAAACACCTAGTGCCAAGTGAAAGGGCTACAAGGTATGAGCCGAAATAGCTCAGTTGGGAGAGCGTTAGACTGAAGATCTAAAGGTCCCTGGTTCAATCCCGGGTTTCGGCAAAGCTCTTTGGACTGTGTACATGCAATTTTTGGTTTGTTAAAGACCTATGCTTTATCTGGAAATTGACCTCCTCCTCACAGGCAAGAACAATTACCAGGTCTCAAAAAAGCCAACAAATGGCCTGAAGTGCCAAGACAAGAGAGGCCTGCATTCTTGTATCAATGGTTTTATCTGGAAAAAGCATAAACCTTTGGGTTCCATAAACAGAAATCTAATTGTGTTCAAAAACATGATTTTTTTTTTTAATGGAGATCAAGGTAATCTCTAATGGCAAATAAAAAACACAAGAGCATCGCCTCCCCGTCGGGGAATCGAACCCCGGTCTCCCGCGTGACAGGCGGGGATACTCACCACTATACCAACGAGGAGCTGGCCCTGTTTCTTTGTTATCAAAGGTCTTTAGAACTTCAAGCATGTTTGTTTCTTGCAACAGTGGTTTGTGACATTTAGATTGATTTCATAGTAGGTCTGAGGTATGAGCCGAAATAGCTCAGTTGGGAGAGCGTTAGACTGAAGCTGTTTGGACTGTGTAAATGCATTTTTTGGTTTGTTAACAAAGACCTATGCTTTATCTGGAAACTGACCTCCCCCTCACAGGCAAGAACAATTACCAGGTCTCAAAAAGGCCAACAAATGGCCTGAAGTGCCAAGGCAAGAGAGGCCTGCATTCTTGTATCAATGGTTTTATCTGGAAAAAGCATAAACCTCAAAGGAGAAACTGATTGATCAGTTGCAACACTTCTGTGAGATAAACGTCCATTATAAAAGAAAGGATTCAAACCTCATACAGAGGCCTCTTTCCCCCTCAACTGCTCGGGGGGTTCTACTCTCACATTGTTCCTGCATTCAGCTTTTCTACTTCTACCAGGGTCTGGCCTCCCTCACTGGAGTTTGTTTCTTATTCTTTCTCTTTGTTTCCCTCTATAATTTATTTTTTGTGTCTATTTTGGGTTCTTTTGTTACAATGGAACAATTTTACATATATTAGTTCCATAAAAACAGGCAAGAACAATTACCAGGTCTCAAAAAAGCCAAAAAATGGCCTGAAGTGCCAAGACAAGAGAGGCCTGCATTCTTGTATCAATGGTTTTATCTGGAAAAAGCATAAACCTTTGGGTTCCATAAACAGAAATCTAATTGTGTTCAAAAACATGATTTTTTTTTTAATGGAGATCAAGGTAATCTCTAATGGCAAATAAAAAACACAAGAGCATCACCTCCCCGTCGGGGAATCGAACCCCGGTCTCCCGCGTGACAGGCAGGGATACTCACCACTATACTAACGAGGAGCTGGCCCTGCTTCTTTGTTATCATAGGTCTTTAGAACTTCAAGCATGTTTGTTTCTTGCAACAGTGGTTTGTGACATTTAGATTGATTTCATAGTAGGTATGAGGTATGAGCCGAAATAGCTCAGTTGGGAGAGCGTTAGACTGAAGCTGTTTCGACTGTGTAAATGCATTTTTTGGTTTGTTAACAAAGACCTATGCTTTATCTGGAAACTGACCTCCCCCTCACAGGCAAGAACAATTACCAGGTCTCAAAAAGGCCAACAAATGGCCTGAAGTGCCAAGACAAGAGAGGCCTGCATTCTTGTATCAATGGTTTTATCTGGAAAAAGCATAAACCTCAAAGGAGAAACTGATTGATCAGTTGCAACACTTCTGTGAGATAAACGTCCATTATAAAAGAAAGGATTCAAACCTCATACAGAGGCCTCTTTCCCCCTCAACTGCTCGGGGGGTTCTACTCTCACATTGTTCCTGCATTCAGCTTTTCTACTTCTACCAGGGTCTGGCCTCCCTCACTGGAGTTTGTTTCTTATTCTTTCTCTTTGTTTCCCTCTATAATTTATTTTTTGTGTCTATTTTGGGTTCTTTTGTTACAATGGAACAATTTTACATATATTAGTTCCATAAAAACAGGCAAGAACAATTACCAGGTCTCAAAAAAGCCAACAAAAACGCCTGAAGTGCCAAGACAAGAGAGGCCTGCATTCTTGTATCAATGGTTTTATCTGGAAAAAGCATAAACCTTTGGGTTCCATAATCAGAAATCTAATTGTGTTCAAAAACATGATTTTTTTTTTAATGGAGATCAAGGTAATCTCTAATGGCAAATAAAAAACACAAGAGCATCGCCTCCCCGTCGGGGAATCGAACCCCGGTCTCCCGCGTGACAGGCGGGGATACTCACCACTATACTAACGAGGAGCTGGCCCTGCTTCTTTGTTATCATAGGTCTTTAGAACTTCAAGCATGTTTGTTTCTTGCAACAGTGGTTTGTGACATTTAGATTGATTTCATAGTAGGTATGAGGTATGAGCCGAAATAGCTCAGTTGGGAGCGCGTTAGACTGAAGATCTAAAGGTCCCTTGTTCAATCCCGGGTTTCGGCAAAGCTGTTTGGACTCTGTAAATGCAATTTTTGGTTTGTTAACAAAGACCTATGCTTTATCTGGAAACTGACCTCCCCCTCACAGGCAAGAACAATTACCAGGTCTCAAAAAGGCCAACAAATGGCCTGAAGTGCCAAGACAAGAGAGGCCTGCATTCTTGTATCAATGGTTTTATCTGGAAAAAGCATAAACCTCAAAGGAGAAACTGATTGATCAGTTGCAACACTTCTGTGAGATAAACGTCCATTATAAAAGAAAGGATTCAAACCTCATACAGAGGTCTCTTTCCCCCTCAACTGCTCGGGGGGTTCTACTCTCACATTGTTCCTGCATTCAGCTTTTCTACTTCTACCAGGGTCTGGCCTCCCTCACTGGAGTTTGTTTCTTATTCTTTCTCTTTGTTTCCCTCTATAATTTATTTTTTGTGTCTATTTTGGGTTCTTTTGTTACAATGGAACAATTTTACATATATTAGTTCCATAAAAACAGGCAAGAACAATTACCAGGTCTCAAAAAAGCCAACAAAAACGCCTGAAGTGCCAAGACAAGAGAGGCCTGCATTCTTGTATCAATGGTTTTATCTGGAAAAAGCATAAACCTTTGGGTTCCATAAACAGAAATCTAATTGTGTTCAAAAACATGATTTTTTTTTTTAATGGAGATCAAGGTAATCTCTAATGGCAAATAAAAAACACAAGAGCATCGCCTCCCCTTCGGGAAATCGAACCCCGGTCTCCCGCGTGACAGGCGGGGATACTCACCACTATACTAACGAGGAGCTGGCCCTGCTTCTTTGTTATCATAGGTCTTTAGAACTTCAAGCATGTTTGTTTCTTGCAACAGTGGTTTGTGACATTTAGATTGATTTCATAGTAGGTATGAGGTATGAGCCGAAATAGCTCAGTTGGGAGAGCGTTAGACTGAAGCTGTTTGGACTGTGTAAATGCATTTTTTGGTTTGTTAACAAAGACCTATGCTTTATCTGGAAACTGACCTCCCCCTCACAGGCAAGAACAATTACCAGGTCTCAAAAAGGCCAACAAATGGCCTGAAGTGCCAAGGCAAGAGAGGCCTGCATTCTTGTATCAATGGTTTTATCTGGAAAAAGCATAAACCTCAAAGGAGAAACTGATTGATCAGTTGCAACACTTCTGTGAGATAAACGTCCATTATAAAAGAAAGGATTCAAACCTCATACAGAGGCATCTTTCCCCCTCAACTGCTCGGGGGGTTCTACTCTCACATTGTTCCTGCATTCAGCTTTTCTACTTCTACCAGGGTCTGGCCTCCCTCACTGGAGTTTGTTTCTTATTCTTTCTCTTTGTTTCCCTCTATAATTTATTTTTTGTGTCTATTTTGGGTTCTTTTGTTACAATGGAACAATTTTACATATATTAGTTCCATAAAAACAGGCAAGAACAATTACCAGGTCTCAAAAAAGCCAAAAAATGGCCTGAAGTGCCAAGACAAGAGAGGCCTGCATTCTTGTATCAATGGTTTTATCTGGAAAAAGCATAAACCTTTGGGTTCCATAAACAGAAATCTAATTGTGTTCAAAAACATGATTTTTTTTTTAATGGAGATCAAGGTAATCTCTAATGGCAAATAAAAAACACAAGAGCATCGCCTCCCCGTCGGGGAATCGAACCCCGGTCTCCCGCGTGACAGGCAGGGATACTCACCACTATACTAACGAGGAGCTGGCCCTGCTTCTTTGTTATCATAGGTCTTTAGAACTTCAAGCATGTTTGTTTCTTGCAACAGTGGTTTGTGACATTTAGATTGATTTCATAGTAGGTATGAGGTATGAGCCGAAATAGCTCAGTTGGGAGAGCGTTAGACTGAAGCTGTTTGGACTGTGTAAATGCATTTTTTGGTTTGTTAACAAAGACCTATGCTTTATCTGGAAACTGACCTCCCCCTCACAGACAGGTTCTTTTGTTACAATGAAACAATTTTACATATATTAGTTCCATAAAAACAGGCAAGAACAATTACCAGGTCTCAAAAAAGCCAACAAAAACGCCTGAAGTGCCAAGACAAGAGAGGCCTGCATTCTTGTATCAATGGTTTTATCTGGAAAAAGCATAAACCTTTGGGTTCCATAAACAGAAATCTAATTGTGTTCAAAAACATTATTTTTTTTTTAATGGAGATCAAGGTAATCTCTAATGGCAAATAAAAAACACAAAAGCATCGCCTCCCCGTCGGGGAATCGAACCCCGGTCTCCCGCGTGACAGGCGGGGATACTCACCACTATACTAACGAGGAGCTGGCCCTGCTTCTTTGTTATCATAGGTCTTTAGAACTTCAAGCATGTTTGTTTCTTGCAACAGTGGTTTGTGACATTTAGATTGATTTCATAGTAGGTATGAGGTATGAGCCGAAATAGCTCAGTTGGGAGAGCGTTAGACTGAAGATCTAAAGGTCCCTGGTTAAATCCAGGGTTTCGGCAAAGCTGTTTGGACTGTGTAAATGCAATTTTTGGTTTGTTAACAAAGACCTATGCTTTATCTGGAAACTGACCTCCCCCTCACAGGCAAGAACAATTACCAGGTCTCAAAAAAGCCAACAAATGGCCTGAAGTGCCAAGACAAGAGAGGCCTGCATTCTTGTATCATGGGTTTTATCTGGAAAAAGCATAAACCTCAAAGGAGAAACTGATTGATCAGTTGCAACACTTCTGTGAGATAAACGTCCATTATAAAAGAAAGGATTCAAACCTCATTCAGAGGCCTCTTTCCCCCTCAACTGCTCGGGGGGTTCTACTCTCACATTGTTCCTGCATTCAGCTTTTCTACTTCTACCAGGGTCTGGCCTCCCTCACTGGAGTTTGTTTCTTATTCTTTCTCTTTGTTTCCCTCTATAATTTATTTTTTGTGTCTATTTTGGGTTCTTTTGTTATAATGGAACCATTTTACATATATTAGTTCCATAAAAAGAATTCTTATTGTGTTTATGAACTAGAACCTGTTCAATCATTTAAAATCTATTGTGCCATGACTGTTAATGTCCATCTAACATCAGATAAGTTCAAAAAACAAGTTCAAACCTCATTCAGACGGCTCCGTCCGGGTACTACTCTCACATTGTTCATTCATTTGTCTTTTCTTATTGTTCCAGGCTCTGTCCTTCCTCACTGGAGTTTGATTCTTATTGTTTCTCTTTGTTTCCCTCTAGAATGTCTGTTTCTTGCAACAGTGGTTTGTGACATTTAGATTGATTTCATAGTCAATTGAGATGTGAACTAAAGTCAATTGTGCCTTACTAAATTATATTTCTTCACTGAATTTATTAAGCCAAATCCTCATTTAATAAGCAATCCACTTATTTAGCACACAATATCAGATAATATCTTCTGTTTAGGCATGAGCAAAAACCCAACTGTGGAAGGCAGGCCCTTGTACATGAATAAACACCTAGTGCCAAGTGAAAGGGCTACAAGGTATGAGCCGAAATAGCTCAGTTGGGAGAGCGTTAGACTGAAGATCTAAAGGTCCCTGGTTCAATCCCGGGTTTCGGCAAAGCTCTTTGGACTGTGTACATGCAATTTTTGGTTTGTTAAAGACCTATGCTTTATCTGGAAATTGACCTCCTCCTCACAGGCAAGAACAATTACCAGGTCTCAAAAAAGCCAACAAATGGCCTGAAGTGCCAAGACAAGAGAGGCCTGCATTCTTGTATCAATGGTTTTATCTGGAAAAAGCATAAACCTTTGGGTTCCATAAACAGAAATCTAATTGTGTTCAAAAACATGATTTTTTTTTTTAATGGAGATCAAGGTAATCTCTAATGGCAAATAAAAAACACAAGAGCATCGCCTCCCCGTCGGGGAATCGAACCCCGGTCTCCCGCGTGACAGGCGGGGATACTCACCACTATACCAACGAGGAGCTGGCCCTGTTTCTTTGTTATCAAAGGTCTTTAGAACTTCAAGCATGTTTGTTTCTTGCAACAGTGGTTTGTGACATTTAGATTGATTTCATAGTAGGTATGAGGTATGAGCCGAAATAGCTCAGTTGGGAGAGCGTTAGACTGAAGCTGTTTGGACTGTGTAAATGCATTTTTTGGTTTGTTAACAAAGACCTATGCTTTATCTGGAAACTGACCTCCCCCTCACAGGCAAGAACAATTACCAGGTCTCAAAAAGGCCAACAAATGGCCTGAAGTGCCAAGGCAAGAGAGGCCTGCATTCTTGTATCAATGGTTTTATCTGGAAAAAGCATAAACCTCAAAGGAGAAACTGATCAATCAGTTGCAACACTTCTGTGAGATAAACGTCCATTATAAAAGAAAGGATTCAAACCTCATACAGAGGCATCTTTCCCCCTCAACTGCTCGGGGGGTTCTACTCTCACATTGTTCCTGCATTCAGCTTTTCTACTTCTACCAGGGTCTGGCCTCCCTCACTGGAGTTTGTTTCTTATTCTTTCTCTTTGTTTCCCTCTATAATTTATTTTTTGTGTCTATTTTGGGTTCTTTTGTTACAATGGAACAATTTTACATATATTAGTTCCATAAAAACAGGCAAGAACAATTACCAGGTCTCAAAAAAGCCAAAAAATGGCCTGAAGTGCCAAGACAAGAGAGGCCTGCATTCTTGTATCAATGGTTTTATCTGGAAAAAGCATAAACCTTTGGGTTCCATAAACAGAAATCTAATTGTGTTCAAAAACATGATTTTTTTTTTAATGGAGATCAAGGTAATCTCTAATGGCAAATAAAAAACACAAGAGCATCGCCTCCCCGTCGGGGAATCGAACCCCGGTCTCCCGCGTGACAGGCTGGGATACTCACCACTATACTAACGAGGAGCTGGCCCTGCTTCTTTGTTATCATAGGTCTTTAGAACTTCAAGCATGTTTGTTTCTTGCAACAGTGGTTTGTGACATTTAGATTGATTTCATAGTAGGTATGAGGTATGAGCCGAAATAGCTCAGTTGGGAGAGCGTTAGACTGAAGATCTAAAGGTCCCTGGTTCAATCCCGGGTTTCGGCAAAGCTGTTTGGACTGTGTAAATGCAATTTTTGGTTTGTTAACAAAGACCTATGCTTTATCTGGAAACTGACCTCCCCCTCACAGGCAAGAACAATTACCAGGTCTCAAAAAGGCCAACAAATGGCCTGAAGTGCCAAGACAAGAGAGGCCTGCATTCTTGTATCAATGGTTTTATCTGGAAAAAGCATAAACCTCAAAGGAGAAACTGATTGATCAGTTGCAACACTTCTGTGAGATAAACGTCCATTATAAAAGAAAGGATTCAAACCTCATACAGAGGTCTCTTTCCCCCTCAACTGCTCGGGGGGTTCTACTCTCACATTGTTCCTGCATTCAGCTTTTCTACTTCTACCAGGGTCTGGCCTCCCTCACTGGAGTTTGTTTCTTATTCTTTCTCTTTGTTTCCCTCTATAATTTATTTTTTGTGTCTATTTTGGGTTCTTTTGTTACAATGGAACAATTTTACATATATTAGTTCCATAAAAACAGGCAAGAACAATTACCAGGTCTCAAAAAAGCCAACAAAAACGCCTGAAGTGCCAAGACAAGAGAGGCCTGCATTCTTGTATCAATGGTTTTATCTGGAAAAAGCATAAACCTTTGGGTTCCATAAACAGAAATCTAATTGTGTTCAAAAACATGATTTTTTTTTTAATGGAGATCAAGGTAATCTCTAATGGCAAATAAAAAACACAAGAGCATCGCCTCCCCTTCGGGAAATCGAACCCCGGTCTCCCGCGTGACAGGCGGGGATACTCACCACTATACTAACGAGGAGCTGGCCCTGCTTCTTTGTTATCATAGGTCTTTAGAACTTCAAGCATGTTTGTTTCTTGCAACAGTGGTTTGTGACATTTAGATTGATTTCATAGTAGGTATGAGGTATGAGCCGAAATAGCTCAGTTGGGAGAGCGTTAGACTGAAGATCTAAAGGTCCCTGGTTCAATCCCGGGTTTCGGCAAAGCTGTTTAGACTGTGTAAATGCAATTTTTGGTTTGTTAACAAAGACCTATGCTTTATCTGGAAACTGACCTCCCCCTCACAGGCAAGAACAATTACCAGGTCTCAAAAAGGCCAACAAATGGCCTGAAGTGCCAAGACAAGAGCGGCCTGCATTCTTGTATCAATGGTTTTATCTGGAAAAAGCATAAACCTCAAAGGAGAAACTGATTGATCAGTTGCAACACTTCTGTGAGATAAACGTCCATTATAAAAGAAAGGATTCAAACCTCATACAGAGGCCTCTTTCCCCCTCAACTGCTCGGGGGGTTCTACTCTCACATTGTTCCTGCATTCAGCTTTTCTACTTCTACCAGGGTCTGGCCTCCCTCACTGGAGTTTGTTTCTTATTCTTTCTCTTTGTTTCCCTCTATAATTTATTTTTTGTGTCTATTTTGGGTTCTTTTGTTACAATGGAACAATTTTACATATATTAGTTCCATAAAAACAGGCAAGAACAATTACCAGGTCTCAAAAAAGCCAACAAATGGCCTGAAGTGCCAAGACAAGAGAGGCCTGCATTCTTGTATCAATGGTTTTATCTGGAAAAAGCATAAACCTTTGGGTTCCATAATCAGAAATCTAATTGTGTTCAAAAACATGATTTTTTTTTTAATGGAGATCAAGGTAATCTCTAATGGCAAATAAAAAACACAAGAGCATCGCCTCCCCGTCGGGGAATCGAACCCCGGTCTCCCGCGTGACAGGCGGGGATACTCACCACTATACTAACGAGGAGCTGGCCCTGCTTCTTTGTTATCATAGGTCTTTAGAACTTCAAGCATGTTTGTTTCTTGCAACAGTGGTTTGTGACATTTAGATTGATTTCATAGTAGGTATGAGGTATGAGCCGAAATAGCTCAGTTGGGAGAGCGTTAGACTGAAGCTGTTTGGACTGTGTAAATGCATTTTTTGGTTTGTTAACAAAGACCTATGCTTTATCTGGAAACTGACCTCCCCCTCACAGGCAAGAACAATTACCAGGTCTCAAAAAGGCCAACAAATGGCCTGAAGTGCCAAGGCAAGAGAGGCCTGCATTCTTGTATCAATGGTTTTATCTGGAAAAAGCATAAACCTCAAAGGAGAAACTGATTGATCAGTTGCAACACTTCTGTGAGATAAACGTCCATTATAAAAGAAAGGATTCAAACCTCATACAGAGGCATCTTTCCCCCTCAACTGCTCGGGGGGTTCTACTCTCACATTGTTCCTGCATTCAGCTTTTCTACTTCTACCAGGGTCTGGCCTCCCTCACTGGAGTTTGTTTCTTATTCTTTCTCTTTGTTTCCCTCTATAATTTATTTTTTGTGTCTATTTTGGGTTCTTTTGTTACAATGGAACAATTTTACATATATTAGTTCCATAAAAACAGGCAAGAACAATTACCAGGTCTCAAAAAAGCCAAAAAATGGCCTGAAGTGCCAAGACAAGAGAGGCCTGCATTCTTGTATCAATGGTTTTATCTGGAAAAAGCATAAACCTTTGGGTTCCATAAACAGAAATCTAATTGTGTTCAAAAACATGATTTTTTTTTTAATGGAGATCAAGGTAATCTCTAATGGCAAATAAAAAACACAAGAGCATCGCCTCCCCGTCGGGGAATCGAACCCCGGTCTCCCGCGTGACAGGCAGGGATACTCACCACTATACTAACGAGGAGCTGGCCCTGCTTCTTTGTTATCATAGGTCTTTAGAACTTCAAGCATGTTTGTTTCTTGCAACAGTGGTTTGTGACATTTAGATTGATTTCATAGTAGGTATGAGGTATGAGCCGAAATAGCTCAGTTGGGAGAGCGTTAGACTGAAGCTGTTTCGACTGTGTAAATGCATTTTTTGGTTTGTTAACAAAGACCTATGCTTTATCTGGAAACTGACCTCCCCCTCACAGGCAAGAACAATTACCAGGTCTCAAAAAGGCCAACAAATGGCCTGAAGTGCCAAGACAAGAGAGGCCTGCATTCTTGTATCAATGGTTTTATCTGGAAAAAGCATAAACCTCAAAGGAGAAACTGATTGATCAGTTGCAACACTTCTGTGAGATAAACGTCCATTATAAAAGAAAGGATTCAAACCTCATACAGAGGCCTCTTTCCCCCTCAACTGCTCGGGGGGTTCTACTCTCACATTGTTCCTGCATTCAGCTTTTCTACTTCTACCAGGGTCTGGCCTCCCTCACTGGAGTTTGTTTCTTATTCTTTCTCTTTGTTTCCCTCTATAATTTATTTTTTGTGTCTATTTTGGGTTCTTTTGTTACAATGGAACAATTTTACATATATTAGTTCCATAAAAACAGGCAAGAACAATTACCAGGTCTCAAAAAAGCCAACAAAAACGCCTGAAGTGCCAAGACAAGAGAGGCCTGCATTCTTGTATCAATGGTTTTATCTGGAAAAAGCATAAACCTTTGGGTTCCATAATCAGAAATCTAATTGTGTTCAAAAACATGATTTTTTTTTTAATGGAGATCAAGGTAATCTCTAATGGCAAATAAAAAACACAAGAGCATCGCCTCCCCGTCGGGGAATCGAACCCGGGTCTCCCGCGTGACAGGCGGGGATACTCACCACTATACTAACGAGGAGCTGGCCCTGCTTCTTTGTTATCATAGGTCTTTAGAACTTCAAGCATGTTTGTTTCTTGCAACAGTGGTTTGTGACATTTAGATTGATTTCATAGTAGGTATGAGGTATGAGCCGAAATAGCTCAGTTGGGAGAGCGTTAGACTGAAGATCTAAAGGTCCCTGGTTCAATCCCGGGTTTCGGCAAAGCTCTTTGGACTTTGTACATGCAATTTTTGGTTTGTTAAAGACCTACGCTTTATCTGGAAATTGACCTCCTCCTCACAGGCAAGAACAATTACCAGGTCTCAAAAAAGCCAACAAATGGCCTGAAGTGCCAAGACAAGAGAGGCCTGCATTCTTGTATCAATGGTTTTATCTGGAAAAAGCATAAACCTTTGGGTTCCATAAACAGAAATCTAATTGTGTTCAAAAACATGATTTTTTTTTTTAATGGAGATCAAGGTAATCTCTAATGGCAAATAAAAAACACAAGAGCATCGCCTCCCCGTCGGGGAATCGAACCCCGGTCTCCCGCGTGACAGGCGGGGATACTCACCACTATACTAACGAGGAGCTGGCCCTGCTTCTTTGTTATCATAGGTCTTTAGAACTTCAAGCATGTTTGTTTCTTGCAACAGTGGTTTGTGACATTTAGATTGATTTCATAGTAGGTATGAGGTATGAGCCGAAATAGCTCAGTTGGGAGAGCGTTAGACTGAAGCTGTTTGGACTGTGTAAATGCATTTTTTGGTTTGTTAACAAAGACCTATGCTTTATCTGGAAACTGACCTCCCCCTCACAGGCAAGAACAATTACCAGGTCTCAAAAAGGCCAACAAATGGCCTGAAGTGCCAAGGCAAGAGAGGCCTGCATTCTTGTATCAATGGTTTTATCTGGAAAAGGCATAAACCTCAAAGGAGAAACTGATTGATCAGTTGCAACACTTCTGTGAGATAAACGTCCATTATAAAAGAAAGGATTCAAACCTCATACAGAGGCATCTTTCCCCCTCAACTGCTCGGGGGGTTCTACTCTCACATTGTTCCTGCATTCAGCTTTTCTACTTCTACCAGGGTCTGGCCTCCCTCACTGGAGTTTGTTTCTTATTCTTTCTCTTTGTTTCCCTCTATAATTTATTTTTTGTGTCTATTTTGGGTTCTTTTGTTACAATGGAACAATTTTACATATATTAGTTCCATAAAAACAGGCAAGAACAATTACCAGGTCTCAAAAAAGCCAAAAAATGGCCTGAAGTGCCAAGACAAGAGAGGCCTGCATTCTTGTATCAATGGTTTTATCTGGAAAAAGCATAAACCTTTGGGTTCCATAAACAGAAATCTAATTGTGTTCAAAAACATTATTTTTTTTTTAATGGAGATCAAGGTAGTCTCTAATGGCAAATAAAAAACACAAGAGCATCGCCTCCCCGTCGGGGAATCGAACCCCGGTCTCCCGCGTGACAGGCAGGGATACTCACCACTATAATAACGAGGAGCTGGCCCTGCTTCTTTTTTATCATAGGTCTTTAGAACTTCAAGCATGTTTGTTTCTTGCAACAGTGGTTTGTGACATTTAGATTGATTTCATAGTAGGTATGAGGTATGAGCCGAAATAGCTCAGTTGGGAGAGCGTTAGACTGAAGATCTAAAGGTCCCTGGTTCAATCCCGGGTTTCGGCAAAGCTGTTTGGACTGTGTAAATGCAATTTTTGGTTTGTTAACAAAGACCTATGCTTTATCTGGAAACTGACCTCCCCCTCACAGGCAAGAACAATTACCAGGTCTCAAAAAGGCCAACAAATGGCCTGAAGTGGCAAGACAAGAGCGGCCTGCATTCTTGTATCAATGGTTTTATCTGGAAAAAGCATAAACCTCAAAGGAGAAACTGATTGATCAGTTGCAACACTTCTGTGAGATAAATGTCCATTATAAAAGAAAGGATTCAAACCTCATACAGAGGCCTCTTTCCCCCTCAACTGCTCGGGGGGTTCTACTCTCACATTGTTCCTGCATTCAGCTTTTCTACTTCTACCAGGGTCTGGCCTCCCTCACTGGAGTTTGTTTCTTATTCTTTCTCTTTGTTTCCCTCTATAATTTATTTTTTGTGTCTATTTTGGGTTCTTTTGTTACAATGGAACAATTTTACATATATTAGTTCCATAAAAACAGGCAAGAACAATTACCAGGTCTCAAAAAAGCCAACAAAAACGCCTGAAGTGCCAAGACAAGAGAGGCCTGCATTCTTGTATCAATGGTTTTATCTGGAAAAAGCATAAACCTTTGGGTTCCATAAACAGAAATCTAATTGTGTTCAAAAACATTATTTTTTTTTTTAATGGAGATCAAGGTAATCTCTAATGGCAAATAAAAAACACAAAAGCATCGCCTCCCCGTCGGGGAATCGAACCCCGGTCTCCCGCGTGACAGGCGGGGATACTCACCACTATACTAACGAGGAGCTGGCCCTGCTTCTTTGTTATCATAGGTCTTTAGAACTTCAAGCATGTTTGTTTCTTGCAACAGTGGTTTGTGACATTTAGATTGATTTCATAGTAGGTATGAGGTATGAGCCGAAATAGCTCAGTTGGGAGAGCGTTAGACTGAAGATCTAAAGGTCCCTGGTTAAATCCAGGGTTTCGGCAAAGCTGTTTGGACTGTGTAAATGCAATTTTTGGTTTGTTAACAAAGACCTATGCTTTATCTGGAAACTGACCTCCCCCTCACAGGCAAGAACAATTACCAGGTCTCAAAAAAGCCAACAAATGGCCTGAAGTGCCAAGACAAGAGAGGCCTGCATTCTTGTATCATGGGTTTTATCTGGAAAAAGCATAAACCTCAAAGGAGAAACTGATTGATCAGTTGCAACACTTCTGTGAGATAAACGTCCATTATAAAAGAAAGGATTCAAACCTCATTCAGAGGCCTCTTTCCCCCTCAACTGCTCGGGGGGTTCTACTCTCACATTGTTCCTGCATTCAGCTTTTCTACTTCTACCAGGGTCTGGCCTCCCTCACTGGAGTTTGTTTCTTATTCTTTCTCTTTGTTTCCCTCTATAATTTATTTTTTGTGTCTATTTTGGGTTCTTTTGTTATAATGGAACCATTTTACATATATTAGTTCCATAAAAAGAATTCTTATTGTGTTTATGAACTAGAACCTGTTCAATCATTTAAAATCTATTGTGCCATGACTGTTAATGTCCATCTAACATCAGATAAGTTCAAAAAACAAGTTCAAACCTCATTCAGACGGCTCCGTCCGGGTACTACTCTCACATTGTTCATTCATTTGTCTTTTCTTATTGTTCCAGGCTCTGTCCTTCCTCACTGGAGTTTGATTCTTATTGTTTCTCTTTGTTTCCCTCTAGAATGTCTGTTTCTTGCAACAGTGGTTTGTGACATTTAGATTGATTTCATAGTCAATTGAGATGTGAACTAAAGTCAATTGTGCCTTACTAAATTATATTTCTTCACTGAATTTATTAAGCCAAATCCTCATTTAATAAGCAATCCACTTATTTAGCACACAATATCAGATAATATCTTCTGTTTAGGCATGAGCAAAAACCCAACTGTGGAAGGCAGGCCCTTGTACATGAATAAACACCTAGTGCCAAGTGAAAGGGCTACAAGGTATGAGCCGAAATAGCTCAGTTGGGAGAGCGTTAGACTGAAGATCTAAAGGTCCCTGGTTCAATCCTGGGTTTCGGCAAAGCTCTTTGGACTGTGTACATGCAATTTTTGGTTTGTTAAAGACCTATGCTTTATCTGGAAATTGACCTCCTCCTCACAGGCAAGAACAATTACCAGGTCTCAAAAAAGCCAACAAATGGCCTGAAGTGCCAAGACAAGAGAGGCCTGCATTCTTGTATCAATGGTTTTATCTGGAAAAAGCATAAACCTTTGGGTTCCATAAACAGAAATCTAATTGTGTTCAAAAACATGATTTTTTTTTTTAATGGAGATCAAGGTAATCTCTAATGGCAAATAAAAAACACAAGAGCATCGCCTCCCCGTCGGGGAATCGAACCCCGGTCTCCCGCGTGACAGGCGGGGATACTCACCACTATACCAACGAGGAGCTGGCCCTGTTTCTTTGTTATCAAAGGTCTTTAGAACTTCAAGCATGTTTGTTTCTTGCAACAGTGGTTTGTGACATTTAGATTGATTTCATAGTAGGTATGAGGTATGAGCCGAAATAGCTCAGTTGGGAGAGCGTTAGACTGAAGCTGTTTGGACTGTGTAAATGCATTTTTTGGTTTGTTAACAAAGACCTATGCTTTATCTGGAAACTGACCTCCCCCTCACAGGCAAGAACAATTACCAGGTCTCAAAAAGGCCAACAAATGGCCTGAAGTGCCAAGGCAAGAGAGGCCTGCATTCTTGTATCAATGGTTTTATCTGGAAAAAGCATAAACCTCAAAGGAGAAACTGATTGATCAGTTGCAACACTTCTGTGAGATAAACGTCCATTATAAAAGAAAGGATTCAAACCTCATACAGAGGCATCTTTCCCCCTCAACTGCTCGGGGGGTTCTACTCTCACATTGTTCCTGCATTCAGCTTTTCTACTTCTACCAGGGTCTGGCCTCCCTCACTGGAGTTTGTTTCTTATTCTTTCTCTTTGTTTCCCTCTATAATTTATTTTTTGTGTCTATTTTGGGTTCTTTTGTTACAATGGAACAATTTTACATATATTAGTTCCATAAAAACAGGCAAGAACAATTACCAGGTCTCAAAAAAGCCAAAAAATGGCCTGAAGTGCCAAGACAAGAGAGGCCTGCATTCTTGTATCAATGGTTTTATCTGGAAAAAGCATAAACCTTTGGGTTCCATAAACAGAAATCTAATTGTGTTCAAAAACATGATTTTTTTTTTAATGGAGATCAAGGTAATCTCTAATGGCAAATAAAAAACACAAGAGCATCGCCTCCCCGTCGGGGAATCGAACCCCGGTCTCCCGCGTGACAGGCAGGGATACTCACCACTATACTAACGAGGAGCTGGCCCTGCTTCTTTGTTATCATAGGTCTTTAGAACTTCAAGCATGTTTGTTTCTTGCAACAGTGGTTTGTGACATTTAGATTGATTTCATAGTAGGTATGAGGTATGAGCCGAAATAGCTCAGTTGGGAGAGCGTTAGACTGAAGCTGTTTGGACTGTGTAAATGCATTTTTTGGTTTGTTAACAAAGACCTATGCTTTATCTGGAAACTGACCTCCCCCTCACAGACAGGTTCTTTTGTTACAATGGAACAATTTTACATATATTAGTTCCATAAAAACAGGCAAGAACAATTACCAGGTCTCAAAAAAGCCAACAAAAACGCCTGAAGTGCCAAGACAAGAGAGGCCTGCATTCTTGTATCAATGGTTTTATCTGGAAAAAGCATAAACCTTTGGGTTCCATAAACAGAAATCTAATTGTGTTCAAAAACATTATTTTTTTTTTTAATGGAGATCAAGGTAATCTCTAATGGCAAATAAAAAACACAAAAGCATCGCCTCCCCGTCGGGGAATCGAACCCCGGTCTCCCGCGTGACAGGCGGGGATACTCACCACTATACTAACGAGGAGCTGGCCCTGCTTCTTTGTTATCATAGGTCTTTAGAACTTCAAGCATGTTTGTTTCTTGCAACAGTGGTTTGTGACATTTAGATTGATTTCATAGTAGGTATGAGGTATGAGCCGAAATAGCTCAGTTGGGAGAGCGTTAGACTGAAGATCTAAAGGTCCCTGGTTAAATCCAGGGTTTCGGCAAAGCTGTTTGGACTGTGTAAATGCAATTTTTGGTTTGTTAACAAAGACCTATGCTTTATCTGGAAACTGACCTCCCCCTCACAGGCAAGAACAATTACCAGGTCTCAAAAAAGCCAACAAATGGCCTGAAGTGCCAAGACAAGAGAGGCCTGCATTCTTGTATCATGGGTTTTATCTGGAAAAAGCATAAACCTCAAAGGAGAAACTGATTGATCAGTTGCAACACTTCTGTGAGATAAACGTCCATTATAAAAGAAAGGATTCAAACCTCATTCAGAGGCCTCTTTCCCCCTCAACTGCTCGGGGGGTTCTACTCTCACATTGTTCCTGCATTCAGCTTTTCTACTTCTACCAGGGTCTGGCCTCCCTCACTGGAGTTTGTTTCTTATTCTTTCTCTTTGTTTCCCTCTATAATTTATTTTTTGTGTCTATTTTGGGTTCTTTTGTTATAATGGAACCATTTTACATATATTAGTTCCATAAAAAGAATTCTTATTGTGTTTATGAACTAGAACCTGTTCAATCATTTAAAATCTATTGTGCCATGACTGTTAATGTCCATCTAACATCAGATAAGTTCAAAAAACAAGTTCAAACCTCATTCAGACGGCTCCGTCCGGGTACTACTCTCACATTGTTCATTCATTTGTCTTTTCTTATTGTTCCAGGCTCTGTCCTTCCTCACTGGAGTTTGATTCTTATTGTTTCTCTTTGTTTCCCTCTAGAATGTCTGTTTCTTGCAACAGTGGTTTGTGACATTTAGATTGATTTCATAGTCAATTGAGATGTGAACTAAAGTCAATTGTGCCTTACTAAATTATATTTCTTCACTGAATTTATTAAGCCAAATCCTCATTTAATAAGCAATCCACTTATTTAGCACACAATATCAGATAATATCTTCTGTTTAGGCATGAGCAAAAACCCAACTGTGGAAGGCAGGCACTTGTACATGAATAAACACCTAGTGCCAAGTGAAAGGGCTACAAGGTATGAGCCGAAATAGCTCAGTTGGGAGAGCGTTAGACTGAAGATCTAAAGGTCCCTGGTTCAATCCCGGGTTTCGGCAAAGCTCTTTGGACTGTGTACATGCAATTTTTGGTTTGTTAAAGACCTATGCTTTATCTGGAAATTGACCTCCTCCTCACAGGCAAGAACAATTACCAGGTCTCAAAAAAGCCAACAAATGGCCTGAAGTGCCAAGACAAGAGAGGCCTGCATTCTTGTATCAATGGTTTTATCTGGAAAAAGCATAAACCTTTGGGTTCCATAAACAGAAATCTAATTGTGTTCAAAAACATGATTTTTTTTTTAATGGAGATCAAGGTAATCTCTAATGGCAAATAAAAAACACAAGAGCATCGCCTCCCCGTCGGGGAATCGAACCCCGGTCTCCCGCGTGACAGGCGGGGATACTCACCACTATACCAACGAGGAGCTGGCCCTGTTTCTTTGTTATCAAAGGTCTTTAGAACTTCAAGCATGTTTGTTTCTTGCAACAGTGGTTTGTGACATTTAGATTGATTTCATAGTAGGTCTGAGGTATGAGCCGAAATAGCTCAGTTGGGAGAGCGTTAGACTGAAGCTGTTTGGACTGTGTAAATGCATTTTTTGGTTTGTTAACAAAGACCTATGCTTTATCTGGAAACTGACCTCCCCCTCACAGGCAAGAACAATTACCAGGTCTCAAAAAGGCCAACAAATGGCCTGAAGTGCCAAGGCAAGAGAGGCCTGCATTCTTGTATCAATGGTTTTATCTGGAAAAAGCATAAACCTCAAAGGAGAAACTGATTGATCAGTTGCAACACTTCTGTGAGATAAACGTCCATTATAAAAGAAAGGATTCAAACCTCATACAGAGGCATCTTTCCCCCTCAACTGCTCGGGGGGTTCTACTCTCACATTGTTCCTGCATTCAGCTTTTCTACTTCTACCAGGGTCTGGCCTCCCTCACTGGAGTTTGTTTCTTATTCTTTCTCTTTGTTTCCCTCTATAATTTATTTTTTGTGTCTATTTTGGGTTCTTTTGTTACAATGGAACAATTTTACATATATTAGTTCCATAAAAACAGGCAAGAACAATTACCAGGTCTCAAAAAAGCCAAAAAATGGCCTGAAGTGCCAAGACAAGAGAGGCCTGCATTCTTGTATCAATGGTTTTATCTGGAAAAAGCATAAACCTTTGGGTTCCATAAACAGAAATCTAATTGTGTTCAAAAACATGATTTTTTTTTTAATGGAGATCAAGGTAATCTCTAATGGCAAATAAAAAACACAAGAGCATCACCTCCCCGTCGGGGAATCGAACCCCGGTCTCCCGCGTGACAGGCAGGGATACTCACCACTATACTAACGAGGAGCTGGCCCTGCTTCTTTGTTATCATAGGTCTTTAGAACTTCAAGCATGTTTGTTTCTTGCAACAGTGGTTTGTGACATTTAGATTGATTTCATAGTAGGTATGAGGTATGAGCCGAAATAGCTCAGTTGGGAGAGCGTTAGACTGAAGCTGTTTCGACTGTGTAAATGCATTTTTTGGTTTGTTAACAAAGACCTATGCTTTATCTGGAAACTGACCTCCCCCTCACAGGCAAGAACAATTACCAGGTCTCAAAAAGGCCAACAAATGGCCTGAAGTGCCAAGACAAGAGAGGCCTGCATTCTTGTATCAATGGTTTTATCTGGAAAAAGCATAAACCTCAAAGGAGAAACTGATTGATCAGTTGCAACACTTCTGTGAGATAAACGTCCATTATAAAAGAAAGGATTCAAACCTCATACAGAGGCCTCTTTCCCCCTCAACTGCTCGGGGGGTTCTACTCTCACATTGTTCCTGCATTCAGCTTTTCTACTTCTACCAGGGTCTGGCCTCCCTCACTGGAGTTTGTTTCTTATTCTTTCTCTTTGTTTCCCTCTATAATTTATTTTTTGTGTCTATTTTGGGTTCTTTTGTTACAATGGAACAATTTTACATATATTAGTTCCATAAAAACAGGCAAGAACAATTACCAGGTCTCAAAAAAGCCAACAAAAACGCCTGAAGTGCCAAGACAAGAGAGGCCTGCATTCTTGTATCAATGGTTTTATCTGGAAAAAGCATAAACCTTTGGGTTCCATAATCAGAAATCTAATTGTGTTCAAAAACATGATTTTTTTTTTAATGGAGATCAAGGTAATCTCTAATGGCAAATAAAAAACACAAGAGCATCGCCTCCCCGTCGGGGAATCGAACCCCGGTCTCCCGCGTGACAGGCGGGGATACTCACCACTATACTAACGAGGAGCTGGCCCTGCTTCTTTGTTATCATAGGTCTTTAGAACTTCAAGCATGTTTGTTTCTTGCAACAGTGGTTTGTGACATTTAGATTGATTTCATAGTAGGTATGAGGTATGAGCCGAAATAGCTCAGTTGGGAGCGCGTTAGACTGAAGATCTAAAGGTCCCTTGTTCAATCCCGGGTTTCGGCAAAGCTGTTTGGACTCTGTAAATGCAATTTTTGGTTTGTTAACAAAGACCTATGCTTTATCTGGAAACTGACCTCCCCCTCACAGGCAAGAACAATTACCAGGTCTCAAAAAGGCCAACAAATGGCCTGAAGTGCCAAGACAAGAGAGGCCTGCATTCTTGTATCAATGGTTTTATCTGGAAAAAGCATAAACCTCAAAGGAGAAACTGATTGATCAGTTGCAACACTTCTGTGAGATAAACGTCCATTATAAAAGAAAGGATTCAAACCTCATACAGAGGTCTCTTTCCCCCTCAACTGCTCGGGGGGTTCTACTCTCACATTGTTCCTGCATTCAGCTTTTCTACTTCTACCAGGGTCTGGCCTCCCTCACTGGAGTTTGTTTCTTATTCTTTCTCTTTGTTTCCCTCTATAATTTATTTTTTGTGTCTATTTTGGGTTCTTTTGTTACAATGGAACAATTTTACATATATTAGTTCCATAAAAACAGGCAAGAACAATTACCAGGTCTCAAAAAAGCCAACAAAAACGCCTGAAGTGCCAAGACAAGAGAGGCCTGCATTCTTGTATCAATGGTTTTATCTGGAAAAAGCATAAACCTTTGGGTTCCATAAACAGAAATCTAATTGTGTTCAAAAACATGATTTTTTTTTTTAATGGAGATCAAGGTAATCTCTAATGGCAAATAAAAAACACAAGAGCATCGCCTCCCCTTCGGGAAATCGAACCCCGGTCTCCCGCGTGACAGGCGGGGATACTCACCACTATACTAACGAGGAGCTGGCCCTGCTTCTTTGTTATCATAGGTCTTTAGAACTTCAAGCATGTTTGTTTCTTGCAACAGTGGTTTGTGACATTTAGATTGATTTCATAGTAGGTATGAGGTATGAGCCGAAATAGCTCAGTTGGGAGAGCGTTAGACTGAAGCTGTTTGGACTGTGTAAATGCATTTTTTGGTTTGTTAACAAAGACCTATGCTTTATCTGGAAACTGACCTCCCCCTCACAGGCAAGAACAATTACCAGGTCTCAAAAAGGCCAACAAATGGCCTGAAGTGCCAAGGCAAGAGAGGCCTGCATTCTTGTATCAATGGTTTTATCTGGAAAAAGCATAAACCTCAAAGGAGAAACTGATTGATCAGTTGCAACACTTCTGTGAGATAAACGTCCATTATAAAAGAAAGGATTCAAACCTCATACAGAGGCATCTTTCCCCCTCAACTGCTCGGGGGGTTCTACTCTCACATTGTTCCTGCATTCAGCTTTTCTACTTCTACCAGGGTCTGGCCTCCCTCACTGGAGTTTGTTTCTTATTCTTTCTCTTTGTTTCCCTCTATAATTTATTTTTTGTGTCTATTTTGGGTTCTTTTGTTACAATGGAACAATTTTACATATATTAGTTCCATAAAAACAGGCAAGAACAATTACCAGGTCTCAAAAAAGCCAAAAAATGGCCTGAAGTGCCAAGACAAGAGAGGCCTGCATTCTTGTATCAATGGTTTTATCTGGAAAAAGCATAAACCTTTGGGTTCCATAAACAGAAATCTAATTGTGTTCAAAAACATGATTTTTTTTTTAATGGAGATCAAGGTAATCTCTAATGGCAAATAAAAAACACAAGAGCATCGCCTCCCCGTCGGGGAATCGAACCCCGGTCTCCCGCGTGACAGGCAGGGATACTCACCACTATACTAACGAGGAGCTGGCCCTGCTTCTTTGTTATCATAGGTCTTTAGAACTTCAAGCATGTTTGTTTCTTGCAACAGTGGTTTGTGACATTTAGATTGATTTCATAGTAGGTATGAGGTATGAGCCGAAATAGCTCAGTTGGGAGAGCGTTAGACTGAAGCTGTTTGGACTGTGTAAATGCATTTTTTGGTTTGTTAACAAAGACCTATGCTTTATCTGGAAACTGACCTCCCCCTCACAGACAGGTTCTTTTGTTACAATGAAACAATTTTACATATATTAGTTCCATAAAAACAGGCAAGAACAATTACCAGGTCTCAAAAAAGCCAACAAAAACGCCTGAAGTGCCAAGACAAGAGAGGCCTGCATTCTTGTATCAATGGTTTTATCTGGAAAAAGCATAAACCTTTGGGTTCCATAAACAGAAATCTAATTGTGTTCAAAAACATTATTTTTTTTTTTAATGGAGATCAAGGTAATCTCTAATGGCAAATAAAAAACACAAAAGCATCGCCTCCCCGTCGGGGAATCGAACCCCGGTCTCCCGCGTGACAGGCGGGGATACTCACCACTATACTAACGAGGAGCTGGCCCTGCTTCTTTGTTATCATAGGTCTTTAGAACTTCAAGCATGTTTGTTTCTTGCAACAGTGGTTTGTGACATTTAGATTGATTTCATAGTAGGTATGAGGTATGAGCCGAAATAGCTCAGTTGGGAGAGCGTTAGACTGAAGATCTAAAGGTCCCTGGTTAAATCCAGGGTTTCGGCAAAGCTGTTTGGACTGTGTAAATGCAATTTTTGGTTTGTTAACAAAGACCTATGCTTTATCTGGAAACTGACCTCCCCCTCACAGGCAAGAACAATTACCAGGTCTCAAAAAAGCCAACAAATGGCCTGAAGTGCCAAGACAAGAGAGGCCTGCATTCTTGTATCATGGGTTTTATCTGGAAAAAGCATAAACCTCAAAGGAGAAACTGATTGATCAGTTGCAACACTTCTGTGAGATAAACGTCCATTATAAAAGAAAGGATTCAAACCTCATTCAGAGGCCTCTTTCCCCCTCAACTGCTCGGGGGGTTCTACTCTCACATTGTTCCTGCATTCAGCTTTTCTACTTCTACCAGGGTCTGGCCTCCCTCACTGGAGTTTGTTTCTTATTCTTTCTCTTTGTTTCCCTCTATAATTTATTTTTTGTGTCTATTTTGGGTTCTTTTGTTATAATGGAACCATTTTACATATATTAGTTCCATAAAAAGAATTCTTATTGTGTTTATGAACTAGAACCTGTTCAATCATTTAAAATCTATTGTGCCATGACTGTTAATGTCCATCTAACATCAGATAAGTTCAAAAAACAAGTTCAAACCTCATTCAGACGGCTCCGTCCGGGTACTACTCTCACATTGTTCATTCATTTGTCTTTTCTTATTGTTCCAGGCTCTGTCCTTCCTCACTGGAGTTTGATTCTTATTGTTTCTCTTTGTTTCCCTCTAGAATGTCTGTTTCTTGCAACAGTGGTTTGTGACATTTAGATTGATTTCATAGTCAATTGAGATGTGAACTAAAGTCAATTGTGCCTTACTAAATTATATTTCTTCACTGAATTTATTAAGCCAAATCCTCATTTAATAAGCAATCCACTTATTTAGCACACAATATCAGATAATATCTTCTGTTTAGGCATGAGCAAAAACCCAACTGTGGAAGGCAGGCCCTTGTACATGAATAAACACCTAGTGCCAAGTGAAAGGGCTACAAGGTATGAGCCGAAATAGCTCAGTTGGGAGAGCGTTAGACTGAAGATCTAAAGGTCCCTGGTTCAATCCCGGGTTTCGGCAAAGCTCTTTGGACTGTGTACATGCAATTTTTGGTATGTTAAAGACCTATGCTTTATCTGGAAATTGACCTCCTCCTCACAGGCAAGAACAATTACCAGGTCTCAAAAAAGCCAACAAATGGCCTGAAGTGCCAAGACAAGAGAGGCCTGCATTCTTGTATCAATGGTTTTATCTGGAAAAAGCATAAACCTTTGGGTTCCATAAACAGAAATCTAATTGTGTTCAAAAACATGATTTTTTTTTTAATGGAGATCAAGGTAATCTCTAATGGCAAATAAAAAACACAAGAGCATCGCCTCCCCGTCGGGGAATCGAACCCCGGTCTCCCGCGTGACAGGCGGGGATACTCACCACTATACCAACGAGGAGCTGGCCCTGTTTCTTTGTTATCATAGGTCTTTAGAACTTCAAGCATGTTTGTTTCTTGCAACAGTGGTTTGTGACATTTAGATTGATTTCATAGTAGGTATGAGGTATGAGCCGAAATAGCTCAGTTGGGAGAGCGTTAGACTGAAGCTGTTTGGACTGTGTAAATGCATTTTTTGGTTTGTTAACAAAGACCTATGCTTTATCTGGAAACTGACCTCCCCCTCACAGGCAAGAACAATTACCAGGTCTCAAAAAGGCCAACAAATGGCCTGAAGTGCCAAGGCAAGAGAGGCCTGCATTCTTGTATCAATGGTTTTATCTGGAAAAAGCATAAACCTCAAAGGAGAAACTGATTGATCAGTTGCAACACTTCTGTGAGATAAACGTCCATTATAAAAGAAAGGATTCAAACCTCATACAGAGGCATCTTTCCCCCTCAACTGCTCGGGGGGTTCTACTCTCACATTGTTCCTGCATTCAGCTTTTCTACTTCTACCAGGGTCTGGCCTCCCTCACTGGAGTTTGTTTCTTATTCTTTCTCTTTGTTTCCCTCTATAATTTATTTTTTGTGTCTATTTTGGGTTCTTTTGTTACAATGGAACAATTTTACATATATTAGTTCCATAAAAACAGGCAAGAACAATTACCAGGTCTCAAAAAAGCCAAAAAATGGCCTGAAGTGCCAAGACAAGAGAGGCCTGCATTCTTGTATCAATGGTTTTATCTGGAAAAAGCATAAACCTTTGGGTTCCATAAACAGAAATCTAATTGTGTTCAAAAACATGATTTTTTTTTTAATGGAGATCAAGGTAATCTCTAATGGCAAATAAAAAACACAAGAGCATCACCTCCCCGTCGGGGAATCGAACCCCGGTCTCCCGCGTGACAGGCAGGGATACTCACCACTATACTAACGAGGAGCTGGCCCTGCTTCTTTGTTATCATAGGTCTTTAGAACTTCAAGCATGTTTGTTTCTTGCAACAGTGGTTTGTGACATTTAGATTGATTTCATAGTAGGTATGAGGTATGAGCCGAAATAGCTCAGTTGGGAGAGCGTTAGACTGAAGCTGTTTCGACTGTGTAAATGCATTTTTTGGTTTGTTAACAAAGACCTATGCTTTATCTGGAAACTGACCTCCCCCTCACAGGCAAGAACAATTACCAGGTCTCAAAAAGGCCAACAAATGGCCTGAAGTGCCAAGACAAGAGAGGCCTGCATTCTTGTATCAATGGTTTTATCTGGAAAAAGCATAAACCTCAAAGGAGAAACTGATTGATCAGTTGCAACACTTCTGTGAGATAAACGTCCATTATAAAAGAAAGGATTCAAACCTCATACAGAGGCCTCTTTCCCCCTCAACTGCTCGGGGGGTTCTACTCTCACATTGTTCCTGCATTCAGCTTTTCTACTTCTACCAGGGTCTGGCCTCCCTCACTGGAGTTTGTTTCTTATTCTTTCTCTTTGTTTCCCTCTATAATTTATTTTTTGTGTCTATTTTGGGTTCTTTTGTTACAATGGAACAATTTTACATATATTAGTTCCATAAAAACAGGCAAGAACAATTACCAGGTCTCAAAAAAGCCAACAAAAACGCCTGAAGTGCCAAGACAAGAGAGGCCTGCATTCTTGTATCAATGGTTTTATCTGGAAAAAGCATAAACCTTTGGGTTCCATAATCAGAAATCTAATTGTGTTCAAAAACATGATTTTTTTTTTAATGGAGATCAAGGTAATCTCTAATGGCAAATAAAAAACACAAGAGCATCGCCTCCCCGTCGGGGAATCGAACCCCGGTCTCCCGCGTGACAGGCGGGGATACTCACCACTATACTAACGAGGAGCTGGCCCTGCTTCTTTGTTATCATAGGTCTTTAGAACTTCAAGCATGTTTGTTTCTTGCAACAGTGGTTTGTGACATTTAGATTGATTTCATAGTAGGTATGAGGTATGAGCCGAAATAGCTCAGTTGGGAGCGCGTTAGACTGAAGATCTAAAGGTCCCTTGTTCAATCCCGGGTTTCGGCAAAGCTGTTTGGACTCTGTAAATGCAATTTTTGGTTTGTTAACAAAGACCTATGCTTTATCTGGAAACTGACCTCCCCCTCACAGGCAAGAACAATTACCAGGTCTCAAAAAGGCCAACAAATGGCCTGAAGTGCCAAGACAAGAGAGGCCTGCATTCTTGTATCAATGGTTTTATCTGGAAAAAGCATAAACCTCAAAGGAGAAACTGATTGATCAGTTGCAACACTTCTGTGAGATAAACGTCCATTATAAAAGAAAGGATTCAAACCTCATACAGAGGTCTCTTTCCCCCTCAACTGCTCGGGGGGTTCTACTCTCACATTGTTCCTGCATTCAGCTTTTCTACTTCTACCAGGGTCTGGCCTCCCTCACTGGAGTTTGTTTCTTATTCTTTCTCTTTGTTTCCCTCTATAATTTATTTTTTGTGTCTATTTTGGGTTCTTTTGTTACAATGGAACAATTTTACATATATTAGTTCCATAAAAACAGGCAAGAACAATTACCAGGTCTCAAAAAAGCCAACAAAAACGCCTGAAGTGCCAAGACAAGAGAGGCCTGCATTCTTGTATCAATGGTTTTATCTGGAAAAAGCATAAACCTTTGGGTTCCATAAACAGAAATCTAATTGTGTTCAAAAACATGATTTTTTTTTTTAATGGAGATCAAGGTAATCTCTAATGGCAAATAAAAAACACAAGAGCATCGCCTCCCCTTCGGGAATCGAACCCCGGTCTCCCGCGTGACAGGCGGGGATACTCACCACTATACTAACGAGGAGCTGGCCCTGCTTCTTTGTTATCATAGGTCTTTAGAACTTCAAGCATGTTTGTTTCTTGCAACAGTGGTTTGTGACATTTAGATTGATTTCATAGTAGGTATGAGGTATGAGCCGAAATAGCTCAGTTGGGAGAGCGTTAGACTGAAGCTGTTTGGACTGTGTAAATGCATTTTTTGGTTTGTTAACAAAGACCTATGCTTTATCTGGAAACTGACCTCCCCCTCACAGGCAAGAACAATTACCAGGTCTCAAAAAGGCCAACAAATGGCCTGAAGTGCCAAGGCAAGAGAGGCCTGCATTCTTGTATCAATGGTTTTATCTGGAAAAAGCATAAACCTCAAAGGAGAAACTGATTGATCAGTTGCAACACTTCTGTGAGATAAACGTCCATTATAAAAGAAAGGATTCAAACCTCATACAGAGGCATCTTTCCCCCTCAACTGCTCGGGGGGTTCTACTCTCACATTGTTCCTGCATTCAGCTTTTCTACTTCTACCAGGGTCTGGCCTCCCTCACTGGAGTTTGTTTCTTATTCTTTCTCTTTGTTTCCCTCTATAATTTATTTTTTGTGTCTATTTTGGGTTCTTTTGTTACAATGGAACAATTTTACATATATTAGTTCCATAAAAACAGGCAAGAACAATTACCAGGTCTCAAAAAAGCCAAAAAATGGCCTGAAGTGCCAAGACAAGAGAGGCCTGCATTCTTGTATCAATGGTTTTATCTGGAAAAAGCATAAACCTTTGGGTTCCATAAACAGAAATCTAATTGTGTTCAAAAACATGATTTTTTTTTTAATGGAGATCAAGGTAATCTCTAATGGCAAATAAAAAACACAAGAGCATCGCCTCCCCGTCGGGGAATCGAACCCCGGTCTCCCGCGTGACAGGCAGGGATACTCACCACTATACTAACGAGGAGCTGGCCCTGCTTCTTTGTTATCATAGGTCTTTAGAACTTCAAGCATGTTTGTTTCTTGCAACAGTGGTTTGTGACATTTAAGATTGATTTCATAGTAGGTATGAGGTATGAGCCGAAATAGCTCAGTTGGGAGAGCGTTAGACTGAAGCTGTTTGGACTGTGTAAATGCATTTTTTGGTTTGTTAACAAAGACCTATGCTTTATCTGGAAACTGACCTCCCCCTCACAGACAGGTTCTTTTGTTACAATGAAACAATTTTACATATATTAGTTCCATAAAAACAGGCAAGAACAATTACCAGGTCTCAAAAAAGCCAACAAAAACGCCTGAAGTGCCAAGACAAGAGAGGCCTGCATTCTTGTATCAATGGTTTTATCTGGAAAAAGCATAAACCTTTGGGTTCCATAAACAGAAATCTAATTGTGTTCAAAAACATTATTTTTTTTTTTAATGGAGATCAAGGTAATCTCTAATGGCAAATAAAAAACACAAAAGCATCGCCTCCCCGTCGGGGAATCGAACCCCGGTCTCCCGCGTGACAGGCGGGGATACTCACCACTATACTAACGAGGAGCTGGCCCTGCTTCTTTGTTATCATAGGTCTTTAGAACTTCAAGCATGTTTGTTTCTTGCAACAGTGGTTTGTGACATTTAGATTGATTTCATAGTAGGTATGAGGTATGAGCCGAAATAGCTCAGTTGGGAGAGCGTTAGACTGAAGATCTAAAGGTCCCTGGTTAAATCCAGGGTTTCGGCAAAGCTGTTTGGACTGTGTAAATGCAATTTTTGGTTTGTTAACAAAGACCTATGCTTTATCTGGAAACTGACCTCCCCCTCACAGGCAAGAACAATTACCAGGTCTCAAAAAGCCAACAAATGGCCTGAAGTGCCAAGACAAGAGAGGCCTGCATTCTTGTATCATGGGTTTTATCTGGAAAAAGCATAAACCTCAAAGGAGAAACTGATTGATCAGTTGCAACACTTCTGTGAGATAAACGTCCATTATAAAAGAAAGGATTCAAACCTCATTCAGAGGCCTCTTTCCCCCTCAACTGCTCGGGGGGTTCTACTCTCACATTGTTCCTGCATTCAGCTTTTCTACTTCTACCAGGGTCTGGCCTCCCTCACTGGAGTTTGTTTCTTATTCTTTCTCTTTGTTTCCCTCTATAATTTATTTTTTGTGTCTATTTTGGGTTCTTTTGTTATAATGGAACCATTTTACATATATTAGTTCCATAAAAAGAATTCTTATTGTGTTTATGAACTAGAACCTGTTCAATCATTTAAAATCTATTGTGCCATGACTGTTAATGTCCATCTAACATCAGATAAGTTCAAAAAACAAGTTCAAACCTCATTCAGACGGCTCCGTCCGGGTACTACTCTCACATTGTTCATTCATTTGTCTTTTCTTATTGTTCCAGGCTCTGTCCTTCCTCACTGGAGTTTGATTCTTATTGTTTCTCTTTGTTTCCCTCTAGAATGTCTGTTTCTTGCAACAGTGGTTTGTGACATTTAGATTGATTTCATAGTCAATTGAGATGTGAACTAAAGTCAATTGTGCCTTACTAAATTATATTTCTTCACTGAATTTATTAAGCCAAATCCTCATTTAATAAGCAATCCACTTATTTAGCACACAATATCAGATAATATCTTCTGTTTAGGCATGAGCAAAAACCCAACTGTGGAAGGCAGGCCCTTGTACATGAATAAACACCTAGTGCCAAGTGAAAGGGCTACAAGGTATGAGCCGAAATAGCTCAGTTGGGAGAGCGTTAGACTGAAGATCTAAAGGTCCCTGGTTCAATCCCGGGTTTCGGCAAAGCTCTTTGGACTGTGTACATGCAATTTTTGGTTTGTTAAAGACCTACACTTTATCTGGAAATTGACCTCCTCCTCACAGGCAAGAACAATTACCAGGTCTCAAAAAAGCCAACAAATGGCCTGAAGTGCCAAGACAAGAGAGGCCTGCATTCTTGTATCAATGGTTTTATCTGGAAAAAGCATAAACCTTTGGGTTCCATAAACAGAAATCTAATTGTGTTCAAAAACATGATTTTTTTTTTTTAATGGAGATCAAGGTAATCTCTAATGGCAAATAAAAAACACAAGAGCATCGCCTCCCCGTCGGGGAATCGAACCCCGGTCTCCCGCGTGACAGGCGGGGATACTCACCACTATACCAACGAGGAGCTGGCCCTGTTTCTTTGTTATCAAAGGTCTTTAGAACTTCAAGCATGTTTGTTTCTTGCAACAGTGGTTTGTGACATTTAGATTGATTTCATAGTAGGTATGAGGTATGAGCCGAAATAGCTCAGTTGGGAGAGCGTTAGACTGAAGCTGTTTGGACTGTGTAAATGCATTTTTTGGTTTGTTAACAAAGACCTATGCTTTATCTGGAAACTGACCTCCCCCTCACAGGCAAGAACAATTACCAGGTCTCAAAAAGGCCAACAAATGGCCTGAAGTGCCAAGGCAAGAGAGGCCTGCATTCTTGTATCAATGGTTTTATCTGGAAAAAGCATAAACCTCAAAGGAGAAACTGATTGATCAGTTGCAACACTTCTGTGAGATAAACGTCCATTATAAAAGAAAGGATTCAAACCTCATACAGAGGCATCTTTCCCCCTCAACTGCTCGGGGGGTTCTACTCTCACATTGTTCCTGCATTCAGCTTTTCTACTTCTACCAGGGTCTGGCCTCCCTCACTGGAGTTTGTTTCTTATTCTTTCTCTTTGTTTCCCTCTATAATTTATTTTTTGTGTCTATTTTGGGTTCTTTTGTTACAATGGAACAATTTTACATATATTAGTTCCATAAAAACAGGCAAGAACAATTACCAGGTCTCAAAAAAGCCAAAAAATGGCCTGAAGTGCCAAGACAAGAGAGGCCTGCATTCTTGTATCAATGGTTTTATCTGGAAAAAGCATAAACCTTTGGGTTCCATAAACAGAAATCTAATTGTGTTCAAAAACATGATTTTTTTTTTAATGGAGATCAAGGTAATCTCTAATGGCAAATAAAAAACACAAGAGCATCGCCTCCCCGTCGGGGAATCGAACCCCGGTCTCCCGCGTGACAGGCTGGGATACTCACCACTATACTAACGAGGAGCTGGCCCTGCTTCTTTGTTATCATAGGTCTTTAGAACTTCAAGCATGTTTGTTTCTTGCAACAGTGGTTTGTGACATTTAGATTGATTTCATAGTAGGTATGAGGTATGAGCCGAAATAGCTCAGTTGGGAGAGCGTTAGACTGAAGATCTAAAGGTCCCTGGTTCAATCCCGGGTTTCGGCAAAGCTGTTTGGACTGTGTAAATGCAATTTTTGGTTTGTTAACAAAGACCTATGCTTTATCTGGAAACTGACCTCCCCCTCACAGGCAAGAACAATTACCAGGTCTCAAAAAGGCCAACAAATGGCCTGAAGTGCCAAGACAAGAGAGGCCTGCATTCTTGTATCAATGGTTTTATCTGGAAAAACCATAAACCTCAAAGGAGAAACTGATTGATCAGTTGCAACACTTCTGTGAGATAAACGTCCATTATAAAAGAAAGGATTCAAACCTCATACAGAGGTCTCTTTCCCCCTCAACTGCTCGGGGGGTTCTACTCTCACATTGTTCCTGCATTCAGCTTTTCTACTTCTACCAGGGTCTGGCCTCCCTCACTGGAGTTTGTTTCTTATTCTTTCTCTTTGTTTCCCTCTATAATTTATTTTTTGTGTCTATTTTGGGTTCTTTTGTTACAATGGAACAATTTTACATATATTAGTTCCATAAAAACAGGCAAGAACAATTACCAGGTCTCAAAAAAGCCAACAAAAACGCCTGAAGTGCCAAGACAAGAGAGGCCTGCATTCTTGTATCAATGGTTTTATCTGGAAAAAGCATAAACCTTTGGGTTCCATAAACAGAAATCTAATTGTGTTCAAAAACATGATTTTTTTTTTTAATGGAGATCAAGGTAATCTCTAATGGCAAATAAAAAACACAAGAGCATCGCCTCCCCTTCGGGAAATCGAACCCCGGTCTCCCACGTGACAGGCGGGGATACTCACCACTATACTAACGAGGAGCTGGCCCTGCTTCTTTGTTATCATAGGTCTTTAGAACTTCAAGCATGTTTGTTTCTTGCAACAGTGGTTTGTGACATTTAGATTGATTTCATAGTAGGTATGAGGTATGAGCCGAAATAGCTCAGTTGGGAGAGCGTTAGACTGAAGATCTAAAGGTCCCTGGTTCAATCCCGGGTTTCGGCAAAGCTGTTTAGACTGTGTAAATGCAATTTTTGGTTTGTTAACAAAGACCTATGCTTTATCTGGAAACTGACCTCCCCCTCACAGGCAAGAACAATTACCAGGTCTCAAAAAGGCCAACAAATGGCCTGAAGTGCCAAGACAAGAGCGGCCTGCATTCTTGTATCAATGGTTTTATCTGGAAAAAGCATAAACCTCAAAGGAGAAACTGATTGATCAGTTGCAACACTTCTGTGAGATAAACGTCCATTATAAAAGAAAGGATTCAAACCTCATACAGAGGCCTCTTTCCCCCTCAACTGCTCGGGGGGTTCTACTCTCACATTGTTCCTGCATTCAGCTTTTCTACTTCTACCAGGGTCTGGCCTCCCTCACTGGAGTTTGTTTCTTATTCTTTCTCTTTGTTTCCCTCTATAATTTATTTTTTGTGTCTATTTTGGGTTCTTTTGTTACAATGGAACAATTTTACATATATTAGTTCCATAAAAACAGGCAAGAACAATTACCAGGTCTCAAAAAAGCCAACAAATGGCCTGAAGTGCCAAGACAAGAGAGGCCTGCATTCTTGTATCAATGGTTTTATCTGGAAAAAGCATAAACCTTTGGGTTCCATAATCAGAAATCTAATTGTGTTCAAAAACATGATTTTTTTTTTAATGGAGATCAAGGTAATCTCTAATGGCAAATAAAAAACACAAGAGCATCGCCTCCCCGTCGGGGAATCGAACCCCGGTCTCCCGCGTGACAGGCGGGGATACTCACCACTATACTAACGAGGAGCTGGCCCTGCTTCTTTGTTATCATAGGTCTTTAGAACTTCAAGCATGTTTGTTTCTTGCAACAGTGGTTTGTGACATTTAGATTGATTTCATAGTAGGTATGAGGTATGAGCCGAAATAGCTCAGTTGGGAGAGCGTTAGACTGAAGCTGTTTGGACTGTGTAAATGCATTTTTTGGTTTGTTAACAAAGACCTATGCTTTATCTGGAAACTGACCTCCCCCTCACAGGCAAGAACAATTACCAGGTCTCAAAAAGGCCAACAAATGGCCTGAAGTGCCAAGGCAAGAGAGGCCTGCATTCTTGTATCAATGGTTTTATCTGGAAAAAGCATAAACCTCAAAGGAGAAACTGATTGATCAGTTGCAACACTTCTGTGAGATAAACGTCCATTATAAAAGAAAGGATTCAAACCTCATACAGAGGCATCTTTCCCCCTCAACTGCTCGGGGGGTTCTACTCTCACATTGTTCCTGCATTCAGCTTTTCTACTTCTACCAGGGTCTGGCCTCCCTCACTGGAGTTTGTTTCTTATTCTTTCTCTTTGTTTCCCTCTATAATTTATTTTTTGTGTCTATTTTGGGTTCTTTTGTTACAATGGAACAATTTTACATATATTAGTTCCATAAAAACAGGCAAGAACAATTACCAGGTCTCAAAAAAGCCAAAAAATGGCCTGAAGTGCCAAGACAAGAGAGGCCTGCATTCTTGTATCAATGGTTTTATCTGGAAAAAGCATAAACCTTTGGGTTCCATAAACAGAAATCTAATTGTGTTCAAAAACATGATTTTTTTTTTAATGGAGATCAAGGTAATCTCTAATGGCAAATAAAAAACACAAGAGCATCGCCTCCCCGTCGGGGAATCGAACCCCGGTCTCCCGCGTGACAGGCAGGGATACTCACCACTATACTAACGAGGAGCTGGCCCTGCTTCTTTGTTATCATAGGTCTTTAGAACTTCAAGCATGTTTGTTTCTTGCAACAGTGGTTTGTGACATTTAGATTGATTTCATAGTAGGTATGAGGTATGAGCCGAAATAGCTCAGTTGGGAGAGCGTTAGACTGAAGCTGTTTCGACTGTGTAAATGCATTTTTTGGTTTGTTAACAAAGACCTATGCTTTATCTGGAAACTGACCTCCCCCTCACAGGCAAGAACAATTACCAGGTCTCAAAAAGGCCAACAAATGGCCTGAAGTGCCAAGACAAGAGAGGCCTGCATTCTTGTATCAATGGTTTTATCTGGAAAAAGCATAAACCTCAAAGGAGAAACTGATTGATCAGTTGCAACACTTCTGTGAGATAAACGTCCATTATAAAAGAAAGGATTCAAACCTCATACAGAGGCCTCTTTCCCCCTCAACTGCTCGGGGGGTTCTACTCTCACATTGTTCCTGCATTCAGCTTTTCTACTTCTACCAGGGTCTGGCCTCCCTCACTGGAGTTTGTTTCTTATTCTTTCTCTTTGTTTCCCTCTATAATTTATTTTTTGTGTCTATTTTGGGTTCTTTTGTTACAATGGAACAATTTTACATATATTAGTTCCATAAAAACAGGCAAGAACAATTACCAGGTCTCAAAAAAGCCAACAAAAACGCCTGAAGTGCCAAGACAAGAGAGGCCTGCATTCTTGTATCAATGGTTTTATCTGGAAAAAGCATAAACCTTTGGGTTCCATAATCAGAAATCTAATTGTGTTCAAAAACATGATTTTTTTTTTAATGGAGATCAAGGTAATCTCTAATGGCAAATAAAAAACACAAGAGCATCGCCTCCCCGTCGGGGAATCGAACCCGGGTCTCCCGCGTGACAGGCGGGGATACTCACCACTATACTAACGAGGAGCTGGCCCTGCTTCTTTGTTATCATAGGTCTTTAGAACTTCAAGCATGTTTGTTTCTTGCAACAGTGGTTTGTGACATTTAGATTGATTTCATAGTAGGTATGAGGTATGAGCCGAAATAGCTCAGTTGGGAGAGCGTTAGACTGAAGATCTAAAGGTCCCTTGTTCAATCCCGGGTTTTGGCAAAGCTGTTTGGACTCTGTAAATGCAATTTTTGGTTTGTTAACAAAGACCTATGCTTTATCTGGAAACTGACCTCCCCCTCACAGGCAAGAACAATTACCAGGTCTCAAAAAGGCCAACAAATGGCCTGAAGTGCCAAGACAAGAGAGGCCTGCATTCTTGTATCAATGGTTTTATCTGGAAAAAGCATAAACCTCAAAGGAGAAACTGATTGATCAGTTGCAACACTTCTGTGAGATAAACGTCCATTATAAAAGAAAGGATTCAAACCTCATACAGAGGTCTCTTTCCCCCTCAACTGCTCGGGGGGTTCTACTCTCACATTGTTCCTGCATTCAGCTTTTCTACTTCTACCAGGGTCTGGCCTCCCTCACTGGAGTTTGTTTCTTATTCTTTCTCTTTGTTTCCCTCTATAATTTATTTTTTGTGTCTATTTTGGGTTCTTTTGTTACAATGGAACAATTTTACATATATTAGTTCCATAAAAACAGGCAAGAACAATTACCAGGTCTCAAAAAAGCCAACAAAAACGCCTGAAGTGCCAAGACAAGAGAGGCCTGCATTCTTGTATCAATGGTTTTATCTGGAAAAAGCATAAACCTTTGGGTTCCATAAACAGAAATCTAATTGTGTTCAAAAACATGATTTTTTTTTTTAATGGAGATCAAGGTAATCTCTAATGGCAAATAAAAAACACAAGAGCATCGCCTCCCCTTCGGGAAATCGAACCCCGGTCTCCCACGTGACAGGCGGGGATACTCACCACTATACTAACGAGGAGCTGGCCCTGCTTCTTTGTTATCATAGGTCTTTAGAACTTCAAGCATGTTTGTTTCTTGCAACAGTGGTTTGTGACATTTAGATTGATTTCATAGTAGGTATGAGGTATGAGCCGAAATAGCTCAGTTGGGAGAGCGTTAGACTGAAGATCTAAAGGTCCCTGGTTCAATCCCGGGTTTCGGCAAAGCTGTTTAGACTGTGTAAATGCAATTTTTGGTTTGTTAACAAAGACCTATGCTTTATCTGGAAACTGACCTCCCCCTCACAGGCAAGAACAATTACCAGGTCTCAAAAAGGCCAACAAATGGCCTGAAGTGCCAAGACAAGAGCGGCCTGCATTCTTGTATCAATGGTTTTATCTGGAAAAAGCATAAACCTCAAAGGAGAAACTGATTGATCAGTTGCAACACTTCTGTGAGATAAACGTCCATTATAAAAGAAAGGATTCAAACCTCATACAGAGGCCTCTTTCCCCCTCAACTGCTCGGGGGGTTCTACTCTCACATTGTTCCTGCATTCAGCTTTTCTACTTCTACCAGGGTCTGGCCTCCCTCACTGGAGTTTGTTTCTTATTCTTTCTCTTTGTTTCCCTCTATAATTTATTTTTTGTGTCTATTTTGGGTTCTTTTGTTACAATGGCACAATTTTACATATATTAGTTCCATAAAAACAGTCAAGAACAATTACCAGGTCTCAAAAAAGCCAACAAAAACGCCTGAAGTGCCAAGACAAGAGAGGCCTGCATTCTTGTATCAATGGTTTTATCTGGAAAAAGCATAAACCTTTGGGTTCCATAAACAGAAATCTAATTGTGTTCAAAAACATGATTTTTTTTTTTAATGGAGATCAAGGTAATCTCTAATGGCAAATAAAAAACACAAAAGCATTGCCTCCCCGTCGGGGAATCGAACCCCAGTCTCCCGCGTGACAGGCGGGGATACTCACCACTATACTAACGAGGAGCTGGCCCTGCTTCTTTGTTATCATAGGTCTTTAGAACTTCAAGCATGTTTGTTTCTTGCAACAGTGGTTTGTGACATTTAGATTGA
Organism: Denticeps clupeoides; assembly: GCF_900700375.1. Lineage (NCBI taxonomy): Eukaryota > Metazoa > Chordata > Actinopteri > Clupeiformes > Denticipitidae > Denticeps > Denticeps clupeoides. The sequence continues at coordinate 179,540 of NW_021630109.1, forward strand.
TTTCATAGTAGGTATGAGGTATGAGCCGAAATAGCTCAGTTGGGAGAGCGTTAGACTGAAGATCTAAAGGTCCCTGGTTCAATCCCGGGTTTCGGCAAAGCTGTTTGGACTGTGTAAATGCAATTTTTGGTTTGTTAACAAAGACCTATGCTTTATCTGGAAACTGACCTCCCCCTCATAGGCAAGAACAATTACCAGGTCTCAAAAAGGCCAACAAATGGCCTGAAGTGCCAAGACAAGAGAGGCCTGCATTCTTGTATCAATGGTTTTATCTGGAAAAAGCATAAACCTCAAAGGAGAAACTGATTGATCAGTTGCAACACTTCTGTGAGATAAACGTCCATTATAAAAGAAAGGATTCAAACCTCATACAGAGGTCTCTTTCCCCCTCAACTGCTCGGGGGGTTCTACTCTCACATTACTTTACTTTACTTTACTTTACTTTATTTGGCAGACGCTTTTATCCAAAGCGACTTACAATGGGAAGACACCAGCAATTCTCGTTCGATTTCTGCATTGTTGAATGCATGTTCCTGCATTCAGCTTTTCTACTTCTACCAGGGTCTGGCCTCCCTCACTGGAATTTGTTTCTTATTCTTTCTCTTTGTTTCCCTCTATAATTTATTTTTTGTGTCTATTTTGGGTTCTTTTGTTACAATGGAACAATTTTACATATATTAGTTCCATAAAAACAGGCAAGAACAATTACCAGGTCTCAAAAAAGCCAACAAAAACGCCTGAAGTGCCAAGACAAGAGAGGCCTGCATTCTTGTATCAATGGTTTTATCTGGAAAAAGCATAAACCTTTGGGTTCCATAAACAGAAATCTAATTGTGTTCAAAAACATGATTTTTTTTTTTAATGGAGATCAAGGTAATCTCTAATGGCAAATAAAAAACACAAGAGCATCGCCTCCCCTTCGGGAAATCGAACCCCGGTCTCCCACGTGACAGGCAGGGATACTCACCACTATACTAACGAGGAGCTGGCCCTGCTTCTTTGTTATCATAGGTCTTTAGAACTTCAAGCATGTTTGTTTCTTGCAACAGTGGTTTGTGACATTTAGATTGATTTCATAGTAGGTATGAGGTATGAGCCGAAATAGCTCAGTTGGGAGAGCGTTAGACTGAAGCTGTTTGGACTGTGTAAATGCATTTTTTGGTTTGTTAACAAAGACCTATGCTTTATCTGGAAACTGACCTCCCCCTCACAGGCAAGAACAATTACCAGGTCTCAAAAAGGCCAACAAATGGCCTGAAGTGCCAAGGCAAGAGAGGCCTGCATTCTTGTATCAATGGTTTTATCTGGAAAAAGCATAAACCTCAAAGGAGAAACTGATTGATCAGTTGCAACACTTCTGTGAGATAAACGTCCATTATAAAAGAAAGGATTCAAACCTCATACAGAGGCCTCTTTCCCCCTCAACTGCTCGGGGGGTTCTACTCTCACATTGTTCCTGCATTCAGCTTTTCTACTTCTACCAGGGTCTGGCCTCCCTCACTGGAGTTTGTTTCTTATTCTTTCTCTTTGTTTCCCTCTATAATTTATTTTTTGTGTCTATTTTGGGTTCTTTTGTTACAATGGAACAATTTTACATATATTAGTTTCATAAAAACAGGCAAGAACAATTACCAGGTCTCAAAAAAGCCAACAAAAACGCCTGAAGTGCCAAGACAAGAGAGGCCTGCATTCTTGTATCAATGGTTTTATCTGGAAAAAGCATAAACCTTTGGGTTCCATAAACAGAAATCTAATTGTGTTCAAAAACATGTTTTTTTTTTTAATGGAGATCAAGGTAATCTCTAATGGCAAATAAAAAACACAAAAGCATCGCCTCCCCGTCGGGGAATCGAACCCCGGTCTCCCGCGTGACAGGCGGGGATACTCACCACTACACTAACGAGGAGCTGGCCCTGGTTCTTTGTTATCATAGGTCTTTAGAACTTCAAGCATGTTTGTTTCTTGCAACAGTGGTTTGTGACATTTAGATTGATTTCATAGTAGGTATGAGGTATGAGCCGAAATAGCTCAGTTGGGAGAGCGTTAGACTGAAGATCTAAAGGTCCCTGGTTCAATCCCGGGTTTCGGCAAAGCTGTTTGGACTGTGTAAATGCAATTTTTGGTTTGTTAACAAAGACCTATGCTTTATCTGGAAACTGACCTCCCCCTCACAGGCAAGAACAATTACCAGGTCTCAAAAAGGCCAACAAATGGCCTGAAGTGCCAAGGCAAGAGAGGCCTGCATTCTTGTATCAATGGTTTTATCTGGAAAAGCATAAACCTCAAAGGAGAAACTGATTGATCAGTTGCAACACTTCTGTGAGATAAACGTCCATTATAAAAGAAAGGATTCAAACCTCATTCAGAGGCCTCTTTCCCCCTCAACTGCTCGGGGGGTTCTACTCTCACATTGTTCCTGCATTCAGCTTTTCTACTTCTACCAGGGTCTGGCCTCCCTCACTGGAGTTTGTTTCTTATTCTTTCTCTTTGTTTCCCTCTATAATTTATTTTTTGTGTCTATTTTGGGTTCTTTTGTTACAATGGAACAATTTTACATATATTAGTTCCATAAAAACAGGCAAGAACAATTACCAGGTCTCAAAAAAGCCAAAAAATGGCCTGAAGTGCCAAGACAAGAGAGGCCTGCATTCTTGTATCAATGGTTTTATCTGGAAAAAGCATAAACCTTTGGGTTCCATAAACAGAAATCTAATTGTGTTCAAAAACATGATTTTTTTTTAATGGAGATCAAGGTAATCTCTAATGGCAAATAAAAAACACAAGAGCATCGCCTCCCCGTCGGGGAATCGAACCCCGGTCTCCCGCGTGACAGGCGGGGATACTCACCACTATACTAACGAGGAGCTGGCCCTGCTTCTTTGTTATCATAGGTCTTTAGAACTTCAAGCATGTTTGTTTCTTGCAACAGTGGTTTGGGACATTTAGATTGATTTCATAGTAGGTATGAGGTATGAGCCGAAATAGCTCAGTTGGGAGAGCGTTAGACTGAAGATCTAAAGGTCCCTGGTTCAATCCCGGGTTTCGGCAAAGCTGTTTGGACTGTGTAAATGCAATTTTTGGTTTGTTAACAAAGACCTATGCTTTATCTGGAAACTGACCTCCCCCTCACAGGCAAGAACAATTACCAGGTCTCAAAAAGGCCATTAAATGGCCTGAAGTGCCAAGACAAGAGAGGCCTGCATTCTTGTATCAATGGTTTTATCTGGAAAAAGCATAAACCTCAAAGGAGAAACTGATTGATCAGTTGCAACACTTCTGTGAGATAAACGTCCATTATAAAAGAAAGGATTCAAACCTCATACAGAGGCCTCTTTCCCCCTCAACTGCTCGGGGGGTTCTACTCTCACATTGTTCCTGCATTCAGCTTTTCTACTTCTACCAGGGTCTGGCCTCCCTCACTGGAGTTTGTTTCTTATTCTTTCTCTTTGTTTCCCTCTATAATTTATTTTTTGTGTCTATTTTGGGTTCTTTTGTTACAATGGAACAATTTTACATATATTAGTTCCATAAAAACAGGCAAGAACAATTAACAGGTCTCAAAAAAGCCAACAAAAACGCCTGAAGTGCCAAGACAAGAGAGGCCTGCATTCTTGTATCAATGGTTTTATCTGGAAAAAGCATAAACCTTTGGGTTCCATAAACAGAAATCTAATTGTGTTCAAAAACATGATTTTTTTTTTTAATGGAGATCAAGGTAATCTCTAATGGCAAATAAAAAACACAAAAGCATAGCCTCCCCGTCGGGGAATCGAACCCCGGTCTCCCGCGTGACAGGCGGGGATACTCACCACTATACTAACGAGGAGCTGGCCCTGCTTCTTTGTTATCATAGGTCTTTAGAACTTCAAGCATGTTTGTTTCTTGCAACAGTGGTTTGGGACATTTAGATTGATTTCATAGTAGGTATGAGGTATGAGCCGAAATAGCTCAGTTGGGAGAGCGTTAGACTGAAGATCTAAAGGTCCCTGGTTCAATCCCGGGTTTCGGCAAAGCTGTTTGGACTGTGTAAATGCAATTTTTGGTTTGTTAACAAAGACCTATGCTTTATCTGGAAACTGACCTCCCCCTCACAGGCAAGAACAATTACCAGGTCTCAAAAAGGCCAACAAATGGCCTGAAGTGCCAAGACAAGAGAGGCCTGCATTCTTGTATCAATGGTTTTATCTGGAAAAAGCATAAACCTCAAAAGAGAAACTGATTGATCAGTTGCAACACTTCTGTGAGATAAACGTCCATTATAAAAGAAAGGATTCAAACCTCATACAGAGGCCTCTTTCCCCCTCAACTGCTCGGGGGGTTCTACTCTCACATTGTTCCTGCATTCAGCTTTTCTACTTCTACCAGGGTCTGGCCTCCCTCACTGGAGTTTGTTTCTTATTCTTTCTCTTTGTTTCCCTCTATAATTTATTTTTTGTGTCTATTTTGGGTTCTTTTGTTACAATGGAACAATTTTACATATATTAGTTCCATAAAAACAGGCAAGAACAATTACCAGGTCTCAAAAAAGCCAACAAAAACGCCTGAAGTGCCAAGACAAGAGAGGCCTGCATTCTTGTATCAATGGTTTTATCTGGAAAAAGCATAAACCTTTGGGTTCCATAAACAGAAATCTAATTGTGTTCAAAAACATGATTTTTTTTTTTAATGGAGATCAAGGTAATCTCTAATGGCAAATAAAAAACACAAAAGCATCGCCTCCCTGTCGGGGAATCGAACCCTGGTCTCCCGCGTGACAGGCGGGGATACTCACCACTATACTAACGAGGAGCTGGCCCTGCTTCTTTGTTATCATAGGTCTTTAGAACTTCAAGCATGTTTGTTTCTTGCAACAGTGGTTTGTGACATTTAGATTGATTTCATAGTAGGTATGAGGTATGAGCCGAAATAGCTCAGTTGGGAGAGCGTTAGACTGAAGATCTAAAGGTCCCTGGTTAAATCCAGGGTTTCGGCAAAGCTGTTTGGACTGTGTAAATGCAATTTTTGGTTTGTTAACAAAGACCTATGCTTTATCTGGAAACTGACCTCCCCCTCACAGGCAAGAACAATTACCAGGTCTCAAAAAAGCCAACAAATGGCCTGAAGTGCCAAGACAAGAGAGGCCTGCATTCTTGTATCATGGGTTTTATCTGGAAAAAGCATAAACCTCAAAGGAGAAACTGATTGATCAGTTGCAACACTTCTGTGAGATAAACGTCCATTATAAAAGAAAGGATTCAAACCTCATTCAGAGGCCTCTTTCCCCCTCAACTGCTCGGGGGGTTCTACTCTCACATTGTTCCTGCATTCAGCTTTTCTACTTCTACCAGGGTCTGGCCTCCCTCACTGGAGTTTGTTTCTTATTCTTTCTCTTTGTTTCCCTCTATAATTTATTTTTTGTGTCTATTTTGGGTTCTTTTGTTATAATGGAACCATTTTAAATATATTAGTTCCATAAAAAGAATTCTTATTGTGTTTATGAACTAGAACCTGTTCAATCATTTAAAATCTATTGTGCCATGACTGTTAATGTCCATCTAACATCAGATAAGTTCAAAAAACAAGTTCAAACCTCATTCAGAGGGCTCCGTCCGGGTACTACTCTCACATTGTTCATTCATTTGTCTTTTCTTATTGTTCCAGGCTCTGTCCTTCCTCACTGGAGTTTGATTCTTATTGTTTCTCTTTGTTTCCCTCTAGAATGTCTGTTTCTTGCAACAGTGGTTTGTGACATTTAGATTGATTTCATAGTCAATTGAGATGTGAACTAAAGTCAATTGTGCCTTACTAAATTATATTTCTTCACTGAATTTATTAAGCCAAATCCTCATTTAATAAGCAATCCACTTATTTAGCACACAATATCAGATAATATCTTCTGTTTAGGCATGAGCAAAAACCCAACTGTGGAAGGCAGGCCCTTGTACATGAATAAACACCTAGTGCCAAGTGAAAGGGCTACAAGGTATGAGCCGAAATAGCTCAGTTGGGAGAGTGTTAGACTGAAGATCTAAAGGTCCCTGGTTCAATCCCGGGTTTCGGCAAAGCTCTTTGGACTGTGTACATGCAATTTTTGGTTTGTTAAAGACCTACGCTTTATCTGGAAATTGACCTCCTCCTCACAGGCAAGAACAATTACCAGGTCTCAAAAAAGCCAAAAAATGGCCTGAAGTGCCAAGACAAAAGAGGCCTGCATTCTTGTATCAATGGTTTTATCTGGAAAAAGCATAAACCTTTGGGTTCCATAAACAGAAATCTAATTGTGTTCAAAAACATGATTTTTTTTTTAATGGAGATCAAGGTAATCTCTAATGGCAAATAAAAAACACAAGAGCATCGCCTCCCCGTCGGGGAATCGAACCCCGGTCTCCCGCGTGACAGGCGGGGATACTCACCACTATACTAACGAGGAGCTGGCCCTGCTTCTTTGTTATCATAGGTCTTTAGAACTTCAAGCATGTTTGTTTCTTGCAACAGTGGTTTGTGACATTTAGATTGATTTCATAGTAGGTATGAGGTATGAGCCGAAATAGCTCAGTTGGGAGAGCGTTAGACTGAAGCTGTTTGGACTGTGTAAATGCATTTTTTGGTTTGTTAACAAAGACCTATGCTTTATCTGGAAACTGACCTCCCCCTCACAGGCAAGAACAATTACCAGGTCTCAAAAAGGCCAACAAATGGCCTGAAGTGCCAAGGCAAGAGAGGCCTGCATTCTTGTATCAATGGTTTTATCTGGAAAAGCATAAACCTCAGAGGAGAAACTGATTGATCAGTTGCAACACTTCTGTGAGATAAACGTCCATTATAAAAGAAAGGATTCAAACCTCATACAGAGGCATCTTTCCCCCTCAACTGCTCGGGGGGTTCTACTCTCACATTGTTCCTGCATTCAGCTTTCTACTTCTACCAGGGTCTGGCCTCCCTCACTGGAGTTTGTTTCTTATTCTTTCTCTTTGTTTCCCTCTATAATTTATTTTTTGTGTCTATTTTGGGTTCTTTTGTTACAATGGAACAATTTTACATATATTAGTTCCATAAAAACAGGCAAGAACAATTACCAGGTCTCAAAAAAGCCAAAAAATGGCCTGAAGTGCCAAGACAAGAGAGGCCTGCATTCTTGTATCAATGGTTTTATCTGGAAAAAGCATAAACCTTTGGGTTCCATAAACAGAAATCTAATTGTGTTCAAAAACATGATTTTTTTTTAATGGAGATCAAGGTAATCTCTAATGGCAAATAAAAAACACAAGAGCATCGCCTCCCCGTCGGGGAATCGAACCCCGGTCTCCCGCGTGACAGGCGGGGATACTCACCACTATACTAACGAGGAGCTGGCCCTGCTTCTTTGTTATCACAGGTCTTTAGAACTTCAAGCATGTTTGTTTCTTGCAACAGTGGTTTGGGACATTTAGATTGATTTCATAGTAGGTATGAGGTATGAGCCGAAATAGCTCAGTTGGGAGAGCGTTAGATTGAAGATCTAAAGGTTTCGGCAAAGCTGTTTGGACTGTGTAAATGCAATTTTTGGTTTGTTAAAAAAGACCTATGCTTTATCTGGAAACTGACCTCCCCCTCACAGGCAAGAACAATTACCAGGTCTCAAAAAGGCCAACAAATGGCCTGAAGTGCCAAGACAAGAGAGGCCTGCATTCTTGTATCAATGGTTTTGATACAAGAAATCTAATTGTGTTCAAAAACATGATTTTTTTTTTTTAATGGAGATCAAGGTAATCTCTAATGGCAAATAAAAAACACAAAAGCGTCGCCTCCCCGTCGGGGAATCGAACCCCGGTCTCCCGCGTGACAGGCGGGGATACTCACCACTATACTAACGAGGAGCTGGCCCTGCTTCTTTGTTATCATAGGTCTTTAGAACTTCAAGCATGTTTGTTTCTTGCAACAGTGGTTTGTGACATTTAGATTGATTTCATAGTAGGTATGAGGTATGAGCCGAAATAGCTCAGTTGGGAGAGCGTTAGACTGAAGATCTAAAGGTCCCTGGTGAAATCCAGGGTTTCGGCAAAGCTGTTTGGACTGTGTAAATGCAATTTTTGGTTTGTTAACAAAGACCTATGCTTTATCTGGAAACTGACCTCCCCCCTCACAGGCAAGAACAATTACCAGGTCTCAAAAAAGCCAACAAATGGCCTGAAGTGCCAAGACAAGAGAGGCCTGCATTCTTGTATCATTGGTTTTATCTGGAAAAAGCATAAACCTCAAAGGAGAAACTGATTGATCAGTTGCAACACTTCTGTGAGATAAACGTCCATTATAAAAGAAAGGATTCAAACCTCATTCAGAGGCCTCTTTCCCCCTCAACTGCTCGGGGGGTTCTACTCTCACATTGTTCCTGCATTCAGCTTTTCTACTTCTACCAGGGTCTGGCCTCCCTCACTGGAGTTTGTTTCTTATTCTTTCTCTTTGTTTCCCTCTATAATTTATTTTTTGTGTCTATTTTGGGTTCTTTTGTTATAATGGAACCATTTTACATATATTAGTTCCATAAAAAGAATTCTTATTGTGTTTATGAACTAGAACCTGTTCAATCATTTAAAATCTATTGTGCCATGACTGTTAATGTCCATCTAACATCAGATAAGTTCAAAAAACAAGTTCAAACCTCATTCAGAGGGCTCCGTCCGGGTACTACTCTCACATTGTTCATTCATTTGTCTTTTCTTATTGTTCCAGGCTCTGTCCTTCCTCACTGGAGTTTGATTCTTATTGTTTCTCTTTGTTTCCCTCTAGAATGTCTGTTTCTTGCAACAGTGGTTTGTGACATTTAGATTGATTTCATAGTCAATTGAGATGTGAACTAAAGTCAATTGTGCCTTACTAAATTATATTTCTTCACTGAATTTATTAAGCCAAATCCTCATTTAATAAGCAATCCACTTATTTAGCACACAATATCAGATAATATCTTCTGTTTAGGCATGAGCAAAAACCCAACTGTGGAAGGCAGGCCCTTGTACATGAATAAACACCTAGTGCCAAGTGAAAGGGCTACAAGGTATGAGCCGAAATAGCTCAGTTGGGAGAGCGTTAGACTGAAGATCTAAAGGTCCCTGGTTCAATCCCGGGTTTCGGCAAAGCTCTTTGGACTGTGTACATGCAATTTTTCGTTTGTTAAAGACCTACGCTTTATCTGGAAATTGACCTCCTCCTCACAGGCAAGAACAATTACCAGGTCTCAAAAAAGCCAACAAATGGCCTGAAGTGCCAAGACAAGAGAGGCCTGCATTCTTGTATCAATGGTTTTATCTGGAAAAAGCATAAACCTTTGGGTTCCATAAACAGAAATCTAATTGTGTTCAAAAACATGATTTTTTTTTTAATGGAGATCAAGGTAATCTCTAATGGCAAATAAAAAACACAAGAGCATCGCCTCCCCGTCGGGGAATCGAACCCCGGTCTCCCGCGTGACAGGCGGGGATACTCACCACTATACTAACGAGGAGCTGGCCCTGCTTCTTTGTTATCATAGGTCTTTAGAACTTCAAGCATGTTTGTTTCTTGCAACAGTGGTTTGTGACATTTAGATTGATTTCATAGTAGGTATGAGGTATGAGCCGAAATAGCTCAGTTGGGAGAGCGTTAGACTGAAGCTGTTTGGACTGTGTAAATGCATTTTTTGGTTTGTTAACAAAGACCTATGCTATATCTGGAAACTGACCTCCCCCTCACAGGCAAGAACAATTACCAGGTCTCAAAAAGGCCAACAAATGGCCTGAAGTGCCAAGGCAAGAGAGGCCTGCATTCTTGTATCAATGGTTTTATCTGGAAAAAGCATAAACCTCAAAGGAGAAACTGATTGATCAGTTGCAACACTTCTGTGAGATAAACGTCCATTATAAAAGAAAGGATTCAAACCTCATACAGAGGCATCTTTCCCCCTCAACTGCTCGGGGGGGTTCTACTCTCACATTGTTCCTGCATTCAGCTTTTCTACTTCTACCAGGGTCTGGCCTCCCTCACTGGAGTTTGTTTCTTATTCTTTCTCTTTGTTTCCCTCTATAATTTATTTTTTGTGTCTATTTTGGGTTCTTTTGTTACAATGGAACAATTTTACATATATTAGTTCCATAAAAACAGGCAAGAACAATTACCAGGTCTCAAAAAAGCCAAAAAATGGCCTGAAGTGCCAAGACAAGAGAGGCCAGCATTCTTGTATCAATGGTTTTATCTGGAAAAAGCATAAACCTTTGGGTTCCATAAACAGAAATCTAATTGTGTTCAAAAACATGATTTTTTTTTTTAATGGAGATCAAGGTAATCTCTAATGGCAAATAAAAAACACAAATCATCGCCTCCCCGTCTGGGAATCGAACCCCGGTCTCCCGCGTGACAGGCGGGGATACTCACCACTATACTAACGAGGAGCTGGCCCTGCTTCTTTGTTATCATAGGTCCTTAGAACTTCAAGCATGTTTGTTTCTTGCAACAGTGGTTTGTGACGTTTAGATTGATTTCATAGTAGGTCTGAGGTATGAGCCGAAATAGCTCAGTTGGGAGGGCGTTAGACTGAAGATCTAAAGGTCCCTGGTTAAATCCAGGGTTTTGGCAAAGCTGTTTGGACTGTGTAAATGCAATTTTTGGTTTGTTAACAAAGACCTATGCTTTATCTGGAAACTGACCTCCCCCTCACAGGCAAGAACAATTACCAGGTCTCAAAAAAGCCAACAAATGGCCTGAAGTGCCAAGACAAGAGAGGCCTGCATTCTTGTATCAATGGTTTTATCTGGAAAAAGCATAAACCTCAAAGGAGAAACTGATTGATCAGTTGCAACACTTCTGTGAGATAAACGTCCATTATAAAGAAAGGATTCAAACCTCATACAGAGGCCTCTTTCCCCCTCAACTGCTCGGGGGGTTCTACTCTCACATTGTTCCTGCATTCAGCTTTTCTACTTCTACCAGGGTCTGGCCTCCCTCACTGGAGTTTGTTTCTTATTCTTTCTCTTTGTTTCCCTCTATAATTTATTTTTTGTGTCTATTTTGGGTTCTTTTGTTACAATGGAACAATTTTACATATATTAGTTCCATAAAAACAGGCAAGAACAATTACCAGGTCTCAAAAAAGCCAAAAAATGGCCTGAAGTGCCAAGACAAGAGAGGCCAGCATTCTTGTATCAATGGTTTTATCTGGAAAAAGCATAAACCTTTGGGTTCCATAAACAGAAATCTAATTGTGTTCAAAAACATGATTTTTTTTTTTAATGGAGATCAAGGTAATCTCTAATGGCAAATAAAAAACACAAATCATCACCTCCCCGTCTGGGAATCGAACCCCGGTCTCCCGCGTGACAGGCGGGGATACTCACCACTATACTAACGAGGAGCTGGCCCTGCTTCTTTGTTATCATAGGTCTTTAGAACTTCAAGCATGTTTGTTTCTTGCAACAGTGGTTTGTGACGTTTAGATTGATTTCATAGTAGGTCTGAGGTATGAGCCGAAATAGCTCAGTTGGGAGGGCGTTAGACTGAAGATCTAAAGGTCCCTGGTTAAATCCAGGGTTTTGGCAAAGCTGTTTGGACTGTGTAAATGCAATTTTTGGTTTGTTAACAAAGACCTATGCTTTATCTGGAAACTGACCTCCCCCTCACAGGCAAGAACAATTACCAGGTCTCAAAAAAGCCATCAAATGGCCTGAAGTGCCAAGACAAGAGAGGCCTGCATTCTTGTATCAATGGTTTTATCTGGAAAAAGCATAAACCTCAAAGGAGAAACTGATTGATCTGTTGCAACACTTCTGTGAGATAAACGTCCATTATAAAAGAAAGGATTCAAACCTCATTCAGAGGCCTCTTTCCCCCTCAACTGCTCGGGGGGTTCTACTCTCACATTGTTCCTGCATTCAGCTTTTCTACTTCTACCAGTGTCTGGCCTCCCTCACTGGAGTTTGTTTCTTATTCTTTCTCTTTGTTTCCCTCTATAATTTATTTTTTGTGTCTATTTTGGGTTCTTTTGTTACAATGGAACCATTTTACATATATTAGTTCCATAAAAAGAATTCTTATTGTGTTTATGAACTAGAACCTGTTCAATCATTTAAAATCTATTGTGCCATGACTGTTAATGTCCATCTAACATCAGATAAGTTCAAAAAACAAGTTCAAACCTCATTCAGAGGGCTCCGTCCGGGTACTACTCTCACATTGTTCATTCATTTGTCTTTTCTTATTGTTCCAGGCTCTGTCCTTCCTCACTGGAGTTTGATTCTTATTGTTTCTCTTTGTTTCCCTCTAGAATGTTTGTTTCTTGCAACAGTGGTTTGTGACATTTAGATTGATTTCATAGTCAATTAAGATGTGAACTAAAGTCAATTGTGCCTTACTAAATTATATTTCTTCACTGAATTTATTAAGCCAAATCCTCATTTAATAAGCAATCCACTTATTTAGCACACAATATCAGATAATATCTTCTGTTTAGGCATGAGCAAAAACCCAACTGTGGAAGGCAGGCCCTTGTACATGAATAAACACCTAGTGCCAAGTGAAAGGGCTAGAAGGTATGAGCCGAAATAGCTCAGTTGGGAGAGCGTTAGACTGAAGATCTAAAGGTCCCTGGTTCAATCCCGGGTTTCGGCAAAGCTCTTTGGACTGTGTACATGCATTTTTTGGTTTGTTAAAGACCTACGCTTTATCTGGAAATTGACCTCCTCCTCACAGGCAAGAACAATTACCAGGTCTCAAAAAAGCCAACAAATGGCCTGAAGTGCCAAGACAAGAGAGGCCTGCATTCTTGTATCAATGGTTTTATCTGGAAAAAGCATAAACCTTTGGGTTCCATAAACAGAAATCTAATTGTGTTCAAAAACATGATTTTTTTTTTAATGGAGATCAAGGTAATCTCTAATGGCAAATAAAAAACACAAGAGCATCGCCTCCCCGTCGGGGAATCGAACCTCGGTCTCCCGCGTGACAGGCGGGGATACTCACCACTATACTAACGAGGAGCTGGCCCTGCTTCTTTGTTATCATAGGTCTTTAGAACTTCAAGCATGTTTGTTTCTTGCAACAGTGGTTTGTGACATTTAGATTGATTTCATAGTAGGTATGAGGTATGAGCCGAAATAGCTCAGTTGGGAGAGCGTTAGACTGAAGCTGTTTGGACTGTGTAAATGCATTTTTTGGTTTGTTAACAAAGACCTATGCTTTATCTGGAAACTGACCTCCCCCTCATAGGCAAGAACAATTACCAGGTCTCAAAAAGGCCAACAAATGGCCTGAAGTGCCAAGACAAGAGAGGCCTGCATTCTTGTATCAATGGATTTATCTGGAAAAAGCATAAACCTCAAAGGAGAAACTGATTGATCAGTTGCAACACTTCTGTGAGATAAACGTCCATTATAAAAGAAAGGATTCAAACCTCATACAGAGGCCTCTTTCCCCCTCAACTGCTCGGGGGGTTCTACTCTCACATTGTTCCTGCATTCAGCTTTTCTACTTCTACAAGGGTCTGGCCTCCCTCACTGGAGTTTGTTTCTTATTCTTTCTCTTTGTTTCCCTCTATAATTTATTTTTTGTGTCTATTTTGGGTTCTTTTGTTACAATGGAACAATTTTACATATATTAGTTCCATAAAAACAGGCAAGAACAATTACCAGGTCTCAAAAAAGCCAAAAAATGGCCTGAAGTGCCAAGACAAGAGAGGCCTGCATTCTTGTATCAATGGTTTTATCTGGAAAAAGCATAAACCTCAAAGGAGAAACTGATTGATCAGTTGCAACACTTCTGTGAGATAAACGTCCATTTTAAAAGAAAGGATTCAAACCTCATTCAGAGGCCTCTTTCCCCCTCAACTGCTCGGGGGGTTCTACTCTCACATTGTTCCTGCATTCAGCTTTTCTACTTCTACCAGGGTCTGGCCTCCCTCACTGGAGTTTGTTTCTTATTCTTTCTCTTTGTTTCCCTCTATAATTAATTTTTGTGTCTATTTTGGGTTCTTTTGTTACAATGGAACAATTTTACATATATTAGTTCCATAAAAACAGGCAAGAACAATTACCAGGTCTCAAAAAAGCCAACAAAAACGCCTGAAGTGCCAAGACAAGAGAGGCCTGCATTCTTGTATCAATGGTTTTATCTGGAAAAAGCATAAACCTTTGGGTTCAATAAACAGAAATCTAATTGTGTTCAAAAACATGATTTTTTTTTTTAATGGAGATCAAGGTAATCTCTAATGGCAAATAAAAAACACAAAAGCATCGCCTCCCCGTCGGGGAATCGAACCCCGGTCTCCCGCGTGACAGGCGGGGATACTCACCACTATACTAACGAGGAGCTGGCCCTGCTTCTTTGTTATCATAGGTCTTTAGAACTTCAAGCATGTTTGTTTCTTGCAACAGTGGTTTGTGACATTTAGATTGATTTCATAGTAGGTATGAGGGGTGAGCCGAAATAGCTCAGTTGGGAGAGCGTTAGACTGAAGATCTAAAGGTCCCTGGTTCAATCCTGGGTTTCGGCAAAGCTGTTTGGACTGTGTAAATGCAATTTTTGGTTTGTTAACAAAGACCTATGCTTTATCTGGAAACTGACCTCCCCCTCACAGGCAAGAACAATTACCAGGTCTCAAAAAGGCCAACAAATGGCCTGAAGTGCCAAGGCAAGAGAGGCCTGCATTCTTGTATCAATGGTTTTATCTGGAAAAAGCATAAACCTCAAAGGAGAAACTGATTGATCAGTTGCAACACTTCTGTGAGATAAACGTCCATTATAAAAGAAAGGATTCAAACCTCATACAGAGGCATCTTTCCCCCTCAACTGCTCGGGGGGTTCTACTCTCACATTGTTCCTGCATTCAGCTTTTCTACTTCTACCAGGGTCTGGCCTCCCTCACTGGAGTTTGTTTCTTATTCTTTCTCTTTGTTTCCCTCTATAATTTATTTTTTGTGTCTATTTTGGGTTCTTTTGTTACAATGGAACAATTTTACATATATTAGTTCCATAAAAACAGGCAAGAACAATTACCAGGTCTCAAAAAAGCCAACAAAACGCCTGAAGTGCCAAGACAAGAGAGGCCTGCATTCTTGTATCAATGGTTTTATCTGGAAAAAGCATAAACCTTTGGGTTCCATAAACAGAAATCTAATTGTGTTCAAAAACATGATTTTTTTTTTTAATGGAGATCAAGGTAATCTCTAATGGCAAATAAAAAACACAAGAGCATCGCTTCCCCATCGGGGAATCAAACCCCGGTCTCCCGCGTGACAGGCGGGGATACTCACCACTATACTAACGAGGAGCTAGCTCTGCTTCTTTGTTATCATAGGTCTTTAGAACTTCAAGCATGTCTGTTTCTTGCAACAGTGGTTTGTAACATTTAGATTGATTTCAAAGTAGGTATGCGGTATGATTCGAAATAGCTCAGTTGGGAGAGCGTTAGACTGAAGATCTAAAGGTCCCTTGTTCAATCCCGGGTTTTGGCAAAGCTGTTTGGACTGTGTAAATGCAATTTTTGGTTTGTTAACAAAGACCTATGCTTTATCTGGAAACTGACCTCCCCCTCACAGGCAAGAACAATTACCAGGTCTCAAAAAAGCCAACAAATGGCCTGAAGTGCCAAGACAAGAGAGGCCTGCATTCTTGTATCAATGGTTTTATCTGGAAAAAGCATAAACCTCAAAGGAGAAACTGATTGATCAGTTGCAACACTTCTGTGAGATAAACGTCCATTATAAAAGAAAGGATTCAAACCTCATTCAGAGGCCTCTTTCCCCCTCAAATGCTCGGGGGGTTCTACTCTCACATTGTTCCTGCATTCAGCTTTTCTACTTCTACCAGTGTCTGGCCTCCCTCACTGGAGTTTGTTTCTTATTCTTTCTCTTTGTTTCCCTCTATAATTTATTTTTTGTGTCTATTTTGGGTTCTTTTGTTACAATGGAACCATTTTACATATATTAGTTCCATAAAAAGAATTCTTATTGTGTTTATGAACTAGAACCTGTTCAATCATTTAAAATCTATTGTGCCATGACTGTTAATGTCCATCTAACATCAGATAAGTTCAAAAAACAAGTTCAAACCTCATTCAGAGGGCTCCGTCCGGGTACTACTCTCACATTGTTCATTCATTTGTCTTTTCTTATTGTTCCAGGCTCTGTCCTTCCTCACTGGAGTTTGATTCTTATTGTTTCTCTTTGTTTCCCTCTAGAATGTCTGTTTCTTGCAACAGTGGTTTGTGACATTTAGATTGATTTCATAGTCAATTGAGATGTGAACTAAAGTCAATTGTGCCTTACTAAATAATATTTCTTCACTGAATTTATTAAGCCAAATCCTCATTTAATAAGCAATCCACTTATTTAGCACACAATATCAGATAATATCTTCTGTTTAGGCATGAGCAAAAACCCAACTGTGGAAGGCAGGCCCTTGTACATGAATAAACACCTAGTGCCAAGTGAAAGGGCTACAAGGTATGAGCTGAAATAGCTCAGTTGGGAGAGCGTTAGACTGAAGATCTAAAGGTCCCGGGTTTCGGCAAAGCTCTTTGGACAGTGTACATGCAATTTTTGGTTTGTTAAAAGACCTACGCTTTATCTGGAAATTGACCTCCTCCTCACAGGCAAGAACAATTACCAGGTCTCAAAAAAGCCAACAAATGGCCTGAAGTGCCAAGACAAGAGAGGCCTGCATTCTTGTATCAATGGTTTTATCTGGAAAAAGCATAAACCTTTGGGTTCCATAAACAGAAATCTAATTGTGTTCAAAAACATGAATTTTTTTTTAATGGAGATCAAGGTAATCTCTAATGGCAAATAAAAAACACGATAGCATCGCCTCCCCATCAGGGAATCAAACCCCAGTCTCCCGCGTGACAGGCGGGGATACTCACCACTACACTAACGAGGAGCTGGCACTGCTTCTGCATTATCATAGGTCTTTAGAACTTCAAGCATGTTTGTTTCTTGCAACAGTGGTTTGTGACATTTAGATTGATTTCATAGTAGGTATGAGGTATGAGCCGAAATAGCTCAGTTGGGAGAGGGTTAGACTGAAGATCTAAAGGTCCCTGGTTCAATCCCGGGTTTCGGCAATTCTGTTTCGACTGTGTAAATGCAATTTTTGGTTTGTTAACAAAGACCTATGCTTTATCTGGAAACTGACCTCCCCCTCACAGGCAAGAACAATTACCAGGTCTCAAAAAGGCCAACAAATGGCCTGAAGTGCCAAGACAAGAGAGGCCTGCATTCTTGTATCAATGGTTTTATCTGGAAAAAGCATAAACCTCAAAGGAGAAACTGATTGATCAGTTGCAACACTTCTGTGAGATAAACGTCCATTATAAAAGAAAGGATTCAAACCTCATACAGAGGCCTCTTTCCCCCTCAACTGCTCGGGGGGTTCTACTCTCACATTGTTCCTGTATTCAGCTTTTCTACTTCTACCAGGGTCTGGCCTCCCTCACTGGAGTTTGTTTCTTATTCTTTCTCTTTGTTTCCCTCTATAATTTATTTTTTGTGTCTATTTTGGGTTCTTTTGTTACAATGGAACAATTTTACATATATTAGTTCCATAAAAACAGGCAAGAACAATTACCAGGTCTCAAAAAAGCCAAAAAAATGGCCTGAAGTGCCAAGACAAGAGAGGCCAGCATTCTTGTATCAATGGTTTTATCTGGAAAAAGCATAAACCTTTGGGTTCCATAAACAGAAATCTAATTGTGTTCAAAAACATGATTTTTTTTTTTAATGGAGATCAAGGTAATCTCTAATGGCAAATAAAAAACACAAATCATCGCCTCCCCGTCTGGGAATCGAACCCCGGTCTCCCGCGTGACAGGCGGGGATACTCACCACTATACTAACGAGGAGCTGGCCCTGCTTCTTTGTTATCATAGGTCTTTAGAACTTCAAGCATGTTTGTTTCTTGCAACAGTGGTTTGTGACGTTTAGATTGATTTCATAGTAGGTCTGAGGTATGAGCCGAAATAGCTCAGTTGGGAGGGCGTTAGACTGAAGATCTAAAGGTCCCTGGTTAAATCCAGGGTTTTGGCAAAGCTGTTTGGACTGTGTAAATGCAATTTTTGGTTTGTTAACAAAGACCTATGCTTTATCTGGAAACTGACCTCCCCCTCACAGGCAAGAACAATTACCAGGTCTCAAAAAAGCCAACAAATGGCCTGAAGTGCCAAGACAAGAGAGGCCTGCATTCTTGTATCAATGGTTTTATCTGGAAAAAGCATAAACCTCAAAGGAGAAACTGATTGATCAGTTGCAACACTTCTGTGAGATAAACGTCCATTATAAAAGAAAGGATTCAAACCTCATACAGAGGCCTCTTTCCCCCTCAACTGCTCGGGGGGTTCTACTCTCACATTGTTCCTGCATTCAGCTTTTCTACTTCTACCAGGGTCTGGCCTCCCTCACTGGAGTTTGTTTCTTATTCTTTCTCTTTGTTTCCCTCTATAATTTATTTTTTGTGTCTATTTTGGGTTCTTTTGTTACAATGGAACAATTTTACATATATTAGTTCCATAAAAACAGGCAAGAACAATTACCAGGTCTCAAAAAAAGCCAAAAAATGGCCTGAAGTGCCAAGACAAGAGAGGCCTGCATTCTTGTATCAATGGTTTTATCTGGAAAAAGCATAAACCTTTGGGTTCCATAAACAGAAATCTAATTGTGTTCAAAAACATGATTTTTTTTTTTAATGGAGATCAAGGTAATCTCTAATGGCAAATAAAAAACACAAATCATCGCCTCCCCGTCTGGGAATCGAACCCCGGTCTCCCGCGTGACAGGCGGGGATACTCACCACTATACTAACGAGGAGCTGGCCCTGCTTCTTTGTTATCATAGGTCTTTAGAACTTCAAGCATGTTTGTTTCTTGCAACAGTGGTTTGTGACGTTTAGATTGATTTCATAGTAGGTCTGAGGTATGAGCCGAAATAGCTCAGTTGGGAGGGCGTTAGACTGAAGATCTAAAGGTCCCTGGTTAAATCCAGGGTTTTGGCAAAGCTGTTTGGACTGTGTAAATGCAATTTTTCGTTTGTTAACAAAGACCTATGCTTTATCTGGAAACTGACCTCCCCCTCACAGGCAAGAACAATTACCAGGTCTCAAAAAAGCCAACAAATGGCCTGAAGTGCCAAGACAAGAGAGGCCTGCATTCTTGTATCAATGGTTTTATCTGGAAAAAGCATAAACCTCAAAGGAGAAACTGATTGATCTGTTGCAACACTTCTGTGAAATAAACGTCCATTATAAAAGAAAGGATTCAAACCTCATTCAGAGGCCTCTTTCCCCCTCAACTGCTCGGGGGGTTCTACTCTCACATTGTTCCTGCATTCAGCTTTTCTACTTCTACCAGTGTCTGGCCTCCCTCACTGGAGTTTGTTTCTTATTCTTTCTCTTTGTTTCCCTCTATAATTTATTTTTTGTGTCTATTTTGGGTTCTTTTGTTACAATGGAACCATTTTACATATATTAGTTCCATAAAAAGAATTCTTATTGTGTTTATGAACTAGAACCTGTTCAATCATTTAAAATCTATTGTGCCATGACTGTTAATGTCCATCTAACATCAGATAAGTTCAAAAAACAAGTTCAAACCTCATTCAGAGGGCTCCGTCCGGGTACTACTCTCACATTGTTCATTCATTTGTCTTTTCTTATTGTTCCAGGCTCTGTCCTTCCTCACTGGAGTTTGATTCTTATTGTTTCTCTTTGTTTCCCTCTAGAATGTTTGTTTCTTGCAACAGTGGTTTGTGACATTTAGATTGATTTCGTAGTCAATTAAGATGTGAACTAAAGTCAATTGTGCCTTACTAAATTATATTTCTTCACTGAATTTATTAAGCCAAATCCTCATTTAATAAGCAATCCACTTATTTAGCACACAATATCAGATAATATCTTCTGTTTAGGCATGAGCAAAAACCCAACTGTGGAAGGCAGGCCCTTGTACATGAATAAACACCTAGTGCCAAGTGAAAGGGCTAGAAGGTATGAGCCGAAATAGCTCAGTTGGGAGAGCGTTAGACTGAAGATCTAAAGGTCCCTGGTTCAATCCCGGGTTTCGGCAAAGCTCTTTGGACTGTGTACATGCATTTTTTGGTTTGTTAAAGACCTACGCTTTATCTGGAAATTGACCTCCTCCTCACAGGCAAGAACAATTACCAGGTCTCAAAAAAGCCAACAAATGGCCTGAAGTGCCAAGACAAGAGAGGCCTGCATTCTTGTATCAATGGTTTTATTTGGAAAAAGCATAAACCTTTGGGTTCCATAAACAGAAATCTAATTGTGTTCAAAAACATGATTTTTTTTTTAATGGAGATCAAGGTAATCTCTAATGGCAAATAAAAAACACAAGAGCATCGCCTCCCCGTCGGGGAATCGAACCCCGGTCTCCCGCGTGACAGGCGGGGATACTCACCACTATACTAACGAGGAGCTGGCCCTGCTTCTTTGTTATCATAGGTCTTTAGAACTTCAAGCATGTTTGTTTCTTGCAACAGTGGTTTGTGACATTTAGATTGATTTCATAGTAGGTATGAGGTATGAGCCGAAATAGCTCAGTTGGGAGAGCGTTAGACTGAAGCTGTTTGGACTGTGTAAATGCATTTTTTGGTTTGTTAACAAAGACCTATGCTTTATCTGGAAACTGACCTCCCCCTCACAGGCAAGAACAATTACCAGGTCTCAAAAAGGCCAACAAATGGCCTGAAGTGCCAAGACAAGAGAGGCCTGCATTCTTGTATCAATGGATTTATCTGGAAAAAGCATAAACCTCAAAGGAGAAACTGATTGATCAGTTGCAACACTTCTGTGAGATAAACGTCCATTATAAAAGAAAGGATTCAAACCTCATACAGAGGCCTCTTTCCCCCTCAACTGCTCGGGGGGTTCTACTCTCACATTGTTCCTGCATTCAGCTTTTCTACTTCTACAAGGGTCTGGCCTCCCTCACTGGAGTTTGTTTCTTATTCTTTCTCTTTGTTTCCCTCTATAATTTATTTTTTGTGTCTATTTTGGGTTCTTTTGTTACAATGGAACAATTTTACATATATTAGTTCCATAAAAACAGGCAAGAACAATTACCAGGTCTCAAAAAAGCCAAAAAATGGCCTGAAGTGCCAAGACAAGAGAGGCCTGCATTCTTGTATCAATGGTTTTATCTGGAAAAAGCATAAACCTCAAAGGAGAAACTGATTGATCAGTTGCAACACTTCTGTGAGATAAACGTCCATTTTAAAAGAAAGGATTCAAACCTCATTCAGAGGCCTCTTTCCCCCTCAACTGCTCGGGGGGTTCTACTCTCACATTGTTCCTGCATTCAGCTTTTCTACTTCTACCAGGGTCTGGCCTCCCTCACTGGAGTTTGTTTCTTATTCTTTCTCTTTGTTTCCCTCTATAATTAATTTTTTGTGTCTATTTTGGGTTCTTTTGTTACAATGGAACAATTTTACATATATTAGTTCCATAAAAACAGGCAAGAACAATTACCAGGTCTCAAAAAAGCCAACAAAAACGCCTGAAGTGCCAAGACAAGAGAGGCCTGCATTCTTGTATCAATGGTTTTATCTGGAAAAAGCATAAACCTTTGGGTTCAATAAACAGAAATCTAATTGTGTTCAAAAACATGATTTTTTTTTTAATGGAGATCAAGGTAATCTCTAATGGCAAATAAAAAACACAAAAGCATCGCCTCCCCGTCGGGGAATCGAACCCCGGTCTCCCGCGTGACAGGCGGGGATACTCACCACTATACTAACGAGGAGCTGGCCCTGCTTCTTTGTTATCATAGGTCTTTAGAACTTCAAGCATGTTTGTTTCTTGCAACAGTGGTTTGTGACATTTAGATTGATTTCATAGTAGGTATGAGGGGTGAGCCGAAATAGCTCAGTTGGGAGAGCGTTAGACTGAAGATCTAAAGGTCCCTGGTTCAATCCTGGGTTTCGGCAAAGCTGTTTGGACTGTGTAAATGCAATTTTTGGTTTGTTAACAAAGACCTATGCTTTATCTGGAAACTGACCTCCCCCTCACAGGCAAGAACAATTACCAGGTCTCAAAAAGGCCAACAAATGGCCTGAAGTGCCAAGGCAAGAGAGGCCTGCATTCTTGTATCAATGGTTTTATCTGGAAAAAGCATAAACCTCAAAGGAGAAACTGATTGATCAGTTGCAACACTTCTGTGAGATAAACGTCCATTATAAAAGAAAGGATTCAAACCTCATACAGAGGCATCTTTCCCCCTCAACTGCTCGGGGGGTTCTACTCTCACATTGTTCCTGCATTCAGCTTTTCTACTTCTACCAGGGTCTGGCCTCCCTCACTGGAGTTTGTTTCTTATTCTTTCTCTTTGTTTCCCTCTATAATTTATTTTTTGTGTCTATTTTGGGTTCTTTTGTTACAATGGAACAATTTTACATATATTAGTTCCATAAAAACAGGCAAGAACAATTACCAGGTCTCAAAAAAGCCAACAAAAACGCCTGAAGTGCCAAGACAAGAGAGGCCTGCATTCTTGTATCAATGGTTTTATCTGGAAAAAGCATAAACCTTTGGGTTCCATAAACAGAAATCTAATTGTGTTCAAAAACATGATTTTTTTTTTTAATGGAGATCAAGGTAATCTCTAATGGCAAATAAAAAACACAAGAGCATCGCTTCCCCATCGGGGAATCAAACCCCGGTCTCCCGCGTGACAGGCGGGGATACTCACCAGTATACTAACGAGGAGCTAGCTCTGCTTCTTTGTTATCATAGGTCTTTAGAACTTCAAGCATGTCTGTTTCTTGCAACAGTGGTTTGTAACATTTAGATTGATTTCAAAGTAGGTATGCGGTATGATTCGAAATAGCTCAGTTGGGAGAGCGTTAGACTGAAGATCTAAAGGTCCCTTGTTCAATCCCGGGTTTTGGCAAAGCTGTTTGGACTGTGTAAATGCAATTTTTGGTTTGTTAACAAAGACCTATGCTTTATCTGGAAACTGACCTCCCCCTCACAGGCAAGAACAATTACCAGGTCTCAAAAAAGCCAACAAATGGCCTGAAGTGCCAAGACAAGAGAGGCCTGCATTCTTGTATCAATGGTTTTATCTGGAAAAAGCATAAACCTCAAAGGAGAAACTGATTGATCAGTTGCAACACTTCTGTGAGATAAACGTCCATTATAAAAGAAAGGATTCAAACCTCATTCAGAGGCCTCTTTCCCCCTCAAATGCTCGGGGGGTTCTACTCTCACATTGTTCCTGCATTCAGCTTTTCTACTTCTACCAGTGTCTGGCCTCCCTCACTGGAGTTTGTTTCTTATTCTTTCTCTTTGTTTCCCTCTATAATTTATTTTTTGTGTCTATTTTGGGTTCTTTTGTTACAATGGAACCATTTTACATATATTAGTTCCATAAAAAGAATTCTTATTGTGTTTATGAACTAGAACCTGTTCAATCATTTAAAATCTATTGTGCCATGACTGTTAATGTCCATCTAACATCAGATAAGTTCAAAAAACAAGTTCAAACCTCATTCAGAGGGCTCCGTCCGGGTACTACTCTCACATTGTTCATTCATTTGTCTTTTCTTATTGTTCCAGGCTCTGTCCTTCCTCACTGGAGTTTGATTCTTATTGTTTCTCTTTGTTTCCCTCTAGAATGTCTGTTTCTTGCAACAGTGGTTTGTGACATTTAGATTGATTTCATAGTCAATTGAGATGTGAACTAAAGTCAATTGTGCCTTACTAAATAATATTTCTTCACTGAATTTATTAAGCCAAATCCTCATTTAATAAGCAATCCACTTATTTAGCACACAATATCAGATAATATCTTCTGTTTAGGCATGAGCAAAAACCCAACTGTGGAAGGCAGGCCCTTGTACATGAATAAACACCTAGTGCCAAGTGAAAGGGCTACAAGGTATGAGCTGAAATAGCTCAGTTGGGAGAGCGTTAGACTGAAGATCTAAAGGTCCCGGGTTTCGGCAAAGCTCTTTGGACAGTGTACATGCAATTTTTGGTTTGTTAAAAGACCTACGCTTTATCTGGAAATTGACCTCCTCCTCACAGGCAAGAACAATTACCAGGTCTCAAAAAAGCCAACAAATGGCCTGAAGTGCCAAGACAAGAGAGGCCTGCATTCTTGTATCAATGGTTTTATCTGGAAAAAGCATAAACCTTTGGGTTCCATAAACAGAAATCTAATTGTGTTCAAAAACATGAATTTTTTTTTAATGGAGATCAAGGTAATCTCTAATGGCAAATAAAAAACACGATAGCATCGCCGCCCCATCAGGGAATCAAACCCCAGTCTCCCGCGTGACAGGCGGGGATACTCACCACTACACTAACGAGGAGCTGGCACTGCTTCTGCATTATCATAGGTCTTTAGAACTTCAAGCATGTTTGTTTCTTGCAACAGTGGTTTGTGACATTTAGATTGATTTCATAGTAGGTATGAGGTATGAGCCGAAATAGCTCAGTTGGGAGAGGGTTAGACTGAAGATCTAAAGGTCCCTGGTTCAATCCCGGGTTTCGGCAATTCTGTTTCGACTGTGTAAA
Organism: Denticeps clupeoides; assembly: GCF_900700375.1. Lineage (NCBI taxonomy): Eukaryota > Metazoa > Chordata > Actinopteri > Clupeiformes > Denticipitidae > Denticeps > Denticeps clupeoides. The sequence goes on from NW_021630109.1 coordinate 204,044, forward strand.
TGCAATTTTTGGTTTGTTAACAAAGACCTATGCTTTATCTGGAAACTGACCTCCCCCTCACAGGCAAGAACAATTACCAGGTCTCAAAAAGGCCAACAAATGGCCTGAAGTGCCAAGACAAGAGAGGCCTGCATTCTTGTATCAATGGTTTTATCTGGAAAAAGCATAAACCTCAAAGGAGAAACTGATTGATCAGTTGCAACACTTCTGTGAGATAAACGTCCATTATAAAAGAAAGGATTCAAACCTCATACAGAGGCCTCTTTCCCCCTCAACTGCTCGGGGGGTTCTACTCTCACATTGTTCCTGCATTCAGCTTTTCTACTTCTACCAGGGTCTGGCCTCCCTCACTGGAGTTTGTTTCTTATTCTTTCTCTTTGTTTCCCTCTATAATTTATTTTTTGTGTCTATTTTGGGTTCTTTTGTTACAGTGGAACAATTTTACATATATTAGTTCCATAAAAACAGGCAAGAACAATTACCAGGTCTCAAAAAAGCCAAAAAATGGCCTGAAGTGCCAAGACAAGAGAGGCCAGCATTCTTGTATCAATGGTTTTATCTGGAAAAAAGCATAAACCTTTGGGTTCCATAAACAGAAATCTAATTGTGTTCAAAAACATGATTTTTTTTTTTAATGGAGATCAAGGTAATCTCTAATGGCAAATAAAAAACACAAATCATCGCCTCCCCATCTGGGAATCGAACCCCGGTCTCCCGCGTGACAGGCGGGGATACTCACCACTATACTAACGAGGAGCTGGCCCTGCTTCTTTGTTATCATAGGTCTTTAGAACTTCAAGCATGTTTGTTTCTTGCAACAGTGGTTTGTGACGTTTAGATTGATTTCATAGTAGGTCTGAGGTATGAGCCGAAATAGCTCAGTTGGGAGGGCGTTAGACTGAAGATCTAAAGGTCCCTGGTTAAATCCAGGGTTTTGGCAAAGCTGTTTGGACTGTGTAAATGCAATTTTTGGTTTGTTAACAAAGACCTATGCTTTATCTGGAAACTGACCTCCCCCTCACAGGCAAGAACAATTACCAGGTCTCAAAAAAGCCAACAAATGGCCTGAAGTGCCAAGACAAGAGAGGCCTGCATTCTTGTATTAATGGTTTTATCTGGAAAAAGCATAAACCTCAAAGGAGAAACTGATTGATCTGTTGCAACACTTCTGTGAAATAAACGTCCATTATAAAAGAAAGGATTCAAACCTCATTCAGAGGCCTCTTTCCCCCTCAACTGCTCGGGGGGTTCTACTCTCACATTGTTCCTGCATTCAGCTTTTCTACTTCTACCAGTGTCTGGCCTCCCTCACTGGAGTTTGTTTCTTATTCTTTCTCTTTGTTTCCCTCTATAATTTATTTTTTGTGTCTATTTTGGGTTCTTTTGTTACAATGGAACCATTTTACATATATTAGTTCCATAAAAAGAATTCTTATTGTGTTTATGAACTAGAACCTGTTCAATCATTTAAAATCTATTGTGCCATGACTGTTAATGTCCATCTAACATCAGATAAGTTCAAAAAACAAGTTCAAACCTCATTCAGATGGCTCCGTCCGGGTACTACTCTCACATTGTTCATTCATTTGTCTTTTCTTATTGTTCCAGGCTCTGTCCTTCCTCACTGGAGTTTGATTCTTATTGTTTCTCTTTGTTTCCCTCTAGAATGTCTGTTTCTTGCAACAGTGGTTTGTGACATTTAGATTGATTTCATAGTCAATTAAGATGTGAACTAAAGTCAATTGTGCCTTACTAATTTATATTTCTTCACTGAATTTATTAAGCCAAATCCTCATTTAATAAGCAATCCACTTATTTAGCACACAATATCAGATAATATCTTCTGTTTAGGCATGAGCAAAAACCCAACTGTGGAAGGCAGGCCCTTGTACATGAATAAACACCTAGTGCCAAGTGAAAGGGCTAGAAGGTATGAGCCGAAATAGCTCAGTTGGGAGAGCGTTAGACTGAAGATCTAAAGGTCCCTGGTTCAATCCCGGGTTTCGGCAAAGCTCTTTGGACTGTGTACATGCAATTTTTGGTTTGTTAAAGACCTACGCTTTATCTGGAAATTGACCTCCTCCTCACAGGCAAGAACAATTACCAGGTCTCAAAAAAGCCAACAAATGGCCTGAAGTGCCAAGACAAGAGAGGCCTGCATTCTTGTATCAATGGTTTTATCTGGAAAAAGCATAAACCTTTGGGTTCCATAAACAGAAATCTAATTGTGTTCAAAAACATGATTTTTTTTTTAATGGAGATCAAGGTAATCTCTAATGGCAAATAAAAAACAAAAGAGCATCGCCTCCCCGTCGGGGAATCGAACCCCGGTCTCCCGCGTGACAGGCGGGGATACTCACCACTATACTAACAAGGAGCTGGCCCTGCTTCTTTGTTATCATAGGTCTTTAGAACTTCAAGCATGTTTGTTTCTTGCAACAGTGGTTTGTGACATTTAGATTGATGTCATAGTAGGTATGAGGTATGAGCCGAAATAGCTCAGTTGGGAGAGCGTTAGACTGAAGCTGTTTGGACTGTGTAAATGCATTTTTTGGTTTGTTAACAAAGACCTATGCTTTATCTGGAAACTGACCTCCCCCTCACAGGCAAGAACAATTACCAGGTCTCAAAAAGGCCAACAAATGGCCTGAAGTGCCAAGACAAGAGAGGCCTGCATTCTTGTATCAATGGTTTTATCTGGAAAAAGCATAAACCTCAAAGGAGAAACTGATTAATCAGTTGCAACACTTCTGTGAGATAAACGTCCATTATAAAAGAAAGGATTCAAACCTCATACAGAGGCCTCTTTCCCCCTCAACTGCTCGGGGGGTTCTACTCTCACATTGTTCCTGCATTCAGCTTTTCTACTTCTACCAGGGTCTGGCCTCCCTCACTGGAATTTGTTTCTTATTCTTTCTCTTTGTTTCCCTCTATAATTTATTTTTTGTGTCTATTTTGGGTTCTTTTGTTACAATGGAACAATTTTACATATATTAGTTCCATAAAAACAGGCAAGAACAATTACCAGGTCTCAAAAAAGCCAAAAAATGGCCTGAAGTGCCAAGACAAGAGAGGCCTGCATTCTTGTATCAATGGTTTTATCTGGAAAAAGCATAAACCTTTGGGTTCCATAAACAGAAATCTAATTGTGTTCAAAAACATGATTTTTTTTTTTAATGGAGATCAAGGTAATCTCTAATGGCAAATAAAAAACACAAGAGCATCGCCTCCCCGTCGGAGAATCGAACCCCGGTCTCCCGCGTGACAGGCGGGGATACTCACCACTATACTAACGAGGAGCTGGCCCTGCTTCTTTGTTATCATAGGTCTTTAGAACTTCAAGCATGTTTGTTTCTTGCAACAGTGGTTTGTGACATTTAGATTGATTTCATAGTAGGTCTGAGGTACGAGCCGAAATAGCTCAGTTGGGAGGGCGTTAGACTGAAGATCTAAAGGTCCCTAGTTAAATCCAGGCTTTTGGCAAAGCGGTTTGGACTGTGTAAATGCAATTTTTGGTTTGTTAACAAAGACCTATGCTTTATCTGGAAACTGACCTCCCCCTCACAGGCAAGAACAATTACCAGGTCTCAAAAAAGCCAACAAATGGCCTGAAGTGCCAAGACAAGAGAGGCCTGCATGAGGCCTATCAATGGCTTTATCTGGAAAAAGCATAAACCTCAAAGGAGAAACTGATTGATCAGTTGCAACACTTCTGGGAGATAAACGTCCATTATAAAAGAAAGGATTCAAACCTCATTCAGAGGCCTCTTTCCCCCTCAACTGCTCGGGGGGTTCTACTCTCACATTGTTCCTGCATTCAGCTTTTCTACTTCTACCAGGGTCTGGCCTCCCTCACTGGAGTTTGTTTCTTATTCTTTCTCTTTGTTTCCCTCTATAATTTATTTTTTGTGTCTATTTTGGGTTCTTTTGTTACAATGGAACCATTTTACATATATTAGTTCCATAAAAAGAATTCTTATTGTGTTTATGAACTAGAACCTGTTCAATCATTTAAAATCTATTGTGCCATGACTGTTAATGTCCATCTAACATCAGATAAGTTCAAAAAACAAGTTCAAACCTCATTCAGAGGGCTCCGTCCGGGTACTACTCTCACATTGTTCATTCATTTGTCTTTTCTTATTGTTCCAGGCTCTGTCCTTCCTCACTGGAGTTTGATTCTTATTGTTTCTCTTTGTTTCCCTCTAGAATGTCTGTTTCTTGCAACAGTGGTTTGTGACATTTAGATTGATTTCATAGTCAATTGAGATGTGAACTAAAGTCAATTGTGCCTTACTAAATTATATTTCTTCACTGAATTTATTAAGCCAAATCCTCATTTAATACGCAATCCACTTATTTAGCACACAATATCAGATAATATCTTCTGTTTAGGCATGAGCAAAAACCCAACTGTGGAAGGCAGGCCCTTGTACATGAATAAACACCTAGTGCCAAGTGAAAGGGCTACAAGGTATGAGCCGAAATAGCTCAGTTGGGAGAGCGATAGACTGAAGATCTAAAGGTCCCTGGTTCAATCCCGGGTATCGGCAAAGCTCTTTGGACTGTGTACATGCAATTTTTGATTTGTTAAAGACCTACGCTTTATCTGGAAATTGACCTACTCCTCACAGGCAAGAACAATTACCAGGTCTCAAAAAAGCCAACAAATGGCCTGAAGTGCCAAGACAAGAGAGGCCTGCATTCTTGTATCAATGGTTTTATCTGGAAAAAGCATAAACCTTTGGGTTCCATAAACAGAAATCTAATTGTGTTCAAAAACATGATTTTTTTTTTTAATGGAGATCAAGGTAATCTCTAATGGCAAATAAAAAACACAAATCATCGCCTCCCCATCTGGGAATCGAACCCCGGTCTCCCGCGTGACAGGCGGGGATACTCACCACTATACTAACGAGGAGCTGGCCCTGCTTCTTTGTTATCATAGGTCTTTAGAACTTCAAGCATGTTTGTTTCTTGCAACAGTGGTTTGTGACGTTTAGATTGATTTCATAGTAGGTCTGAGGTATGAGCCGAAATAGCTCAGTTGGGAGGGCGTTAGACTGAAGATCTAAAGGTCCCTGGTTAAATCCAGGGTTTTGGCAAAGCTGTTTGGACTGTGTAAATGCAATTTTTGGTTTGTTAACAAAGACCTATGCTTTATCTGGAAACTGACCTCCCCCTCACAGGCAAGAACAATTACCAGGTCTCAAAAAAGCCAACAAATGGCCTGAAGTGCCAAGACAAGAGAGGCCTGCATGAGGCCTATCAATGGCTTTATCTGGAAAAAGCATAAACCTCAAAGGAGAAACTGATTGATCAGTTGCAACACTTCTGGGAGATAAACGTCCATTATAAAAGAAAGGATTCAAACCTCATTCAGAGGCCTCTTTCCCCCTCAACTGCTCGGGGGGTTCTACTCTCACATTGTTCCTGCATTCAGCTTTTCTACTTCTACCAGGGTCTGGCCTCCCTCACTGGAGTTTGTTTCTTATTCTTTCTCTTTGTTTCCCTCTATAATTTATTTTTTGTGTCTATTTTGGGTTCTTTTGTTACAATGGAACCATTTTACATATATTAGTTCCATAAAAAGAATTCTTATTGTGTTTATGAACTAGAACCTGTTCAATCATTTAAAATCTATTGTGCCATGACTGTTAATGTCCATCTAACATCAGATAAGTTCAAAAAACAAGTTCAAACCTCATTCAGAGGGCTCCGTCCGGGTACTACTCTCACATTGTTCATTCATTTGTCTTTTCTTATTGTTCCAGGCTCTGTCCTTCCTCACTGGAGTTTGATTCTTATTGTTTCTCTTTGTTTCCCTCTAGAATGTCTGTTTCTTGCAACAGTGGTTTGTGACATTTAGATTGATTTCATAGTCAATTGAGATGTGAACTAAAGTCAATTGTGCCTTACTAAATTATATTTCTTCACTGAATTTATTAAGCCAAATCCTCATTTAATAAGCAATCCACTTATTTAGCACACAATATCAGATAATATCTTCTGTTTAGGCATGAGCAAAAACCCAACTGTGGAAGGCAGGCCCTTGTACATGAATAAACACCTAGTGCCAAGTGAAAGGGCTACAAGGTATGAGCTGAAATAGCTCAGTTGGGAGAGCGATAGACTGAAGATCTAAAGGTCCCTGGTTCAATCCCGGGTATCGGCAAAGCTCTTTGGACTGTGTACATGCAATTTTTGATTTGTTAAAGACCTACGCTTTATCTGGAAATTGACCTCCTCCTCACAGGCAAGAACAATTACCAGGTCTCAAAAAAGCCAACAAATGGCCTGAAGTGCCAAGACAAGAGAGGCCTGCATTCTTGTATCAATGGTTTTATCTGGAAAAAGCATAAACCTTTGGGTTCCATAAACAGAAATCTAATTGTGTTCAAAAACATGATTTTTTTTTTTAATGGAGATCAAGGTAATCTCTAATGGCAAATAAAAAACACAAGAGCATCGCCTCCCCGTCGGGGAATCGAACCCCGGTCTCCCGCGTGACAGGCGGGGATACTCACCACTATACTAACGAGGAGCTGGCCCTGCTTCTTTGTTATCATAGGTCTTTAGAACTTCAAGCATGTTTGTTTCTTGCAACAGTGGTTTGTGACATTTAGATTGATTTCATAGTAGGTATGAGGTATGAGCCGAAATAGCTCAGTTGGGAGAGCGTTAGACTGAAGCTGTTCGGACTGTGTAAATGCATTTTTTGGTTTGTTAACAAAGACCTATGCTTTATCTGGAAACTGACCTCCCCCTCACAGGCAAGAACAATTACCAGGTCTCAAAAAGGCCAACAAATGGCCTGAAGTGCCAAGGCAAGAGAGGCCTGCATTCTTGTATCAATGGTTTTATCTGGAAAAAGCATAAACCTCAAAGGAGAAACTGATTGATCAGTTGCAACACTTCTGTGAGATAAACGTCCATTATAAAAGAAAGGATTCAAACCTCATACAGAGGCCTCTTTCCCCCTCAACTGCTCGGGGGGTTCTACTCTCACATTGTTCCTGCATTCAGCTTTTCTACTTCTACCAGGGTCTGGCCTCCCTCACTGGAGTTTGTTTCTTATTCTTTCTCTTTGTTTCCCTCTATAATTTATTTTTTGTGTCTATTTTGGGTTCTTTTGTTACAATGGAACAATTTTACATATATTAGTTCCATAAAAACAGGCAAGAACAATTACCAGGTCTCAAAAAAGCCAAAAAATGGCCTGAAGTGCCAAGACAAGAGAGGCCTGCATTCTTGTATCAATGGTTTTATCTGGAAAAAGCATAAACCTTTGGGTTCCATAAACAGAAATCTAATTGTGTTCAAAAACATGATTTTTTTTTTTAATGGAGATCAAGGTAATCTCTAATGGCAAATAAAAAACACAAATCATCGCCTCCCCGTCTGGGAATCGAACCCCGGTCTCCCGCGTGACAGGCGGGGATACTCACCACTATACTAACGAGGAGCTGGCCCTGCTTCTTTGTTATCATAGGTCTTTAGAACTTCAAGCATGTTTGTTTCTTGCAACAGTGGTTTGTGACGTTTAGATTGATTTCATAGTAGGTCTGAGGTATGAGCCGAAATAGCTCAGTTGGGAGGGCGTTAGACTGAAGATCTAAAGGTCCCTGGTTAAATCCAGGGTTTTGGCAAAGCTGTTTGGACTGTGTAAATGCAATTTTTGGTTTGTTAACAAAGACCTATGCTTTATCTGGAAACTGACCTCCCCCTCACAGGCAAGAACAATTACCAGGTCTCAAAAAGCCAACAAATGGCCTGAAGTGCCAAGACAAGAGAGGCCTGCATGAGGCCTATCAATGGCTTTATCTGGAAAAAGCATAAACCTCAAAGGAGAAACTGATTGATCAGTTGCAACACTTCTGGGAGATAAACGTCCATTATAAAAGAAAGGATTCAAACCTCATTCAGAGGCCTCTTTCCCCCTCAACTGCTCGGGGGGTTCTACTCTCACATTGTTCCTGCATTCAGCTTTTCTACTTCTACCAGGGTCTGGCCTCCCTCACTGGAGTTTGTTTCTTATTCTTTCTCTTTGTTTCCCTCTATAATTTATTTTTTGTGTCTATTTTGGGTTCTTTTGTTACAATGGAACCATTTTACATATATTAGTTCCATAAAAAGAATTCTTATTGTGTTTATGAACTAGAACCTGTTCAATCATTTAAAATCTATTGTGCCATGACTGTTAATGTCCATCTAACATCAGATAAGTTCAAAAAACAAGTTCAAACCTCATTCAGAGGGCTCCGTCCGGGTACTACTCTCACATTGTTCATTCATTTGTCTTTTCTTATTGTTCCAGGCTCTGTCCTTCCTCACTGGAGTTTGATTCTTATTGTTTCTCTTTGTTTCCCTCTAGAATGTCTGTTTCTTGCAACAGTGGTTTGTGACATTTAGATTGATTTCATAGTCAATTGAGATGTGAACTAAAGTCAATTGTGCCTTACTAAATTATATTTCTTCACTGAATTTATTAAGCCAAATCCTCATTTAATAAGCAATCCACTTATTTAGCACACAATATCAGATAATATCTTCTGTTTAGGCATGAGCAAAAACCCAACTGTGGAAGGCAGGCCCTTGTACATGAATAAACACCTAGTGCCAAGTGAAAGGGCTACAAGGTATGAGCCGAAATAGCTCAGTTGGGAGAGCGTTAGACTGAAGATCTAAAGGTCCCGGGTTTCGGCAAAGCTCTTTGGACTGTGTACATGTAATTTTTGGTTTGTTAAAGACCTACACTTTATCTGGAAATTGACCTCCTCCTCACAGGCAAGAACAATTACCAGGTCTCAAAAAAGCCAACAATTGGCCTGAAGTGCCAAGACAAGAGAGGCCTGCATTCTTGTATCAATGGTTTTATCTGGAAAAAGCATAAACCTTTGGGTTCCATAAACAGAAATCTAATTGTGTTCAAAAACATGATTTTTTTTTTAATGGAGATCAAGGTAATCTCTAATGGCAAATAAAAAACACAAAAGCATCGCCTCCCCGTCGGGGAATCGAACCCCAGTCTCCCGCGTGACAGGCGAGGATACTCACCACTATACTAACGAGGAGCTGGCCCTGCTTCTTTGTTATCATAGGTCTTTAGAACTTTAAGCATGTTTGTTTCTTGCAACAGTGGTTTGTGACATTTAGATTGATTTCATAGTAGGTCTGAGGTATGAGCCGAAATAGCTCAGTTGGGAGAGCGTTAGACTGAAGATCTAAAGGTCCCTGGTTAAATCCAGGATTTTGGCAAAGCTGTTTGGACTGTGTAAATGCAATTTTTGGTTTGTTAACAAAGACCTATGCTTTATCTGGAAACTGACCTCCCCCTCACAGGCAAGAACAATTACCAGGTCTCAAAAAAGCCAACAAATGGCCTGAAGTGCCAAGACAAGAGAGGCCTGCATTCTTGTATCATTGGTTTTATCTGGAAAAAGCATAAACCTCAAAGGAGAAACTGATTGATCAGTTGCAACACTTCTGTGAGATAAACGTCCATTATAAAAGAAAGGATTCAAACCTCATTCAGAGGCCTCTTTCCCCCTCAACTGCTCGGGGGGTTCTACTCTCACATTGTTCCTGCATTCAGCTTTTCTACTTCTACCAGGGTCTGGCCTCCCTCACTGGAGTTTGTTTCTTATTCTTTCTCTTTGTTTCCCTCTATAATTTAGTTTTTGTTTCTATTTTGGGTTCTTTTGTTATAATGGAACCATTTTACATATATTAGTTCCATAAAAAGAATTCTTATTGTGTTTATGAACTAGAACCTGTTCAATCATTTAAAATCTATTGTGCCATGACTGTTAATGTCCATCTAACATCAGATAAGTTCAAAAAACAAGTTCAAACCTCATTCAGAGGGCTCCGTCCGGGTACTACTCTCACATTGTTCATTCATTTGTCTTTTCTTATTGTTCCAGGCTCTGTCCTTCCTCACTGGAGTTTGATTCTTATTGTTTCTCTTTGTTTCCCTCTAGAATGTCTGTTTCTTGCAACAGTGGTTTGTGACATTTAGATTGATTTCATAGTCAATTGAGATGTGAACTAAAGTCAATTGTGCCTTACTAAATTATATTTCTTCACTGAATTTATTAAGCCAAATCCTCATTTAATACGCAATCCACTTATTTAGCACACAATATCAGATAATATCTTCTGTTTAGGCATGAGCAAAAACCCAACTGTGGAAGGCAGGCCCTTGTACATGAATAAACACCTAGTGCCAAGTGAAAGGGCTACAAGGTATGAGCCGAAATAGCTCAGTTGGGAGAGCGATAGACTGAAGATCTAAAGGTCCCTGGTTCAATCCCGGGTATCGGCAAAGCTCTTTGGACTGTGTACATGCAATTTTTGATTTGTTAAAGACCTACGCTTTATCTGGAAATTGACCTCCTCCTCACAGGCAAGAACAATTACCAGGTCTCAAAAAAGCCAACAAATGGCCTGAAGTGCCAAGACAAGAGAGGCCTGCATTCTTGTATCAATGGTTTTATCTGGAAAAAGCATAAACCTTTGGGTTCCATAAACAGAAATCTAATTGTGTTCAAAAACATGATTTTTTTTTTTAATGGAGATCAAGGTAATCTCTAATGGCAAATAAAAAACACAAATCATCGCCTCCCCATCGGGGAATCGAACCCCGGTCTCCCGCGTGACAGGCGGGGATACTCACCACTATACTAACGAGGAGCTGGCCCTGCTTCTTTGTTATCATAGGTCTTTAGAACTTCAAGCATGTTTGTTTCTTGCAACAGTGGTTTGTGACGTTTAGATTGATTTCATAGTAGGTCTGAGGTATGAGCCGAAATAGCTCAGTTGGGAGGGCGTTAGACTGAAGATCTAAAGGTCCCTGGTTAAATCCAGGGTTTTGGCAAAGCTGTTTGGACTGTGTAAATGCAATTTTTGGTTTGTTAACAAAGACCTATGCTTTATCTGGAAACTGACCTCCCCCTCACAGGCAAGAACAATTACCAGGTCTCAAAAAAGCCAACAAATGGCCTGAAGTGCCAAGACAAGAGAGGCCTGCATTCTTGTATCAATGGTTTTATCTGGAAAAAGCATAAACCTCAAAGGAGAAACTGATTGATCTGTTGCAACACTTCTGTGAGATAAACGTCCATTATAAAAGAAAGGATTCAAACCTCATTCAGAGGCCTCTTTCCCCCTCAACTGCTCGGGGGGTTCTACTCTCACATTGTTCCTGCATTCAGCTTTTCTACTTCTACCAGTGTCTGGCCTCCCTCACTGGAGTTTGTTTCTTATTCTTTCTCTTTGTTTCCCTCTATAATTTATTTTTTGTGTCTATTTTGGGTTCTTTTGTTACAATGGAACCATTTTACATATATTAGTTCCATAAAAAGAATTCTTATTGTGTTTATGAACTAGAACCTGTTCAATCATTTAAAATCTATTGTGCCATGACTGTTAATGTCCATCTAACATCAGATAAGTTCAAAAAACAAGTTCAAACCTCATTCAGATGGCTCCGTCCGGGTACTACTCTCACATTGTTCATTCATTTGTCTTTTCTTATTGTTCCAGGCTCTGTCCTTCCTCACTGGAGTTTGATTCTTATTGTTTCTCTTTGTTTCCCTCTAGAATGTCTGTTTCTTGCAACAGTGGTTTGTGACATTTAGATTGATTTCATAGTCAATTAAGATGTGAACTAAAGTCAATTGTGCCTTACTAAATTATATTTCTTCACTGAATTTATTAAGCCAAATCCTCATTTAATAAGCAATCCACTTATTTAGCACACAATATCAGATAATATCTTCTGTTTAGGCATGAGCAAAAACCCAACTGTGGAAGGCAGGCCCTTGTACATGAATAAACACCTAGTGCCAAGTGAAAGGGCTAGAAGGTATGAGCCGAAATAGCTCAGTTGGGAGAGCGTTAGACTGAAGATCTAAAGGTCCCTGGTTCAATCCCGGGTTTCGGCAAAGCTCTTTGGACTGTGTACGTGCAATTTTTGGTTTGTTAAAGACCTACGCTTTATCTGGAAATTGACCTCCTCCTCACAGGCAAGAACAATTACCAGGTCTCAAAAAGCCAACAAATGGCCTGAAGTGCCAAGACAAGAGAGGCCTGCATTCTTGTATCAATGGTTTTATCTGGAAAAAGCATAAACCTTTGGGTTCCATAAACAGAAATCTAATTGTGTTCAAAAACATGATTTTTTTTTTTAATGGAGATCAAGGTAATCTCTAATGGCAAATAAAAAACACAAGAGCATCGCCTCCCCATCGGGGAATCGAACCCCGGTCTCCCGCGTGACAGGCGGGGATACTCACCACTATACTAACAAGGAGCTGGCCCTGCTTCTTTGTTATCATAGGTCTTTAGAACTTCAAGCATGTTTGTTTCTTGCAACAGTGGTTTGTGACATTTAGATTGATTTCATAGTAGGTATGAGGTATGAGCCGAAATAGCTCAGTTGGGAGAGCGTTAGACTGAAGCTGTTTGGACTGTGTAAATGCATTTTTTGGTTTGTTAACAAAGACCTATGCTTTATCTGGAAACTGACCTCCCCCTCACAGGCAAGAACAATTACCAGGTCTCAAAAAGGCCAACAAATGGCCTGAAGTGCCAAGACAAGAGCGGCCTGCATTCTTGTATCAATGGTTTTATCTGGAAAAAGCATAAACCTCAAAGGAGAAACTGATTGATCAGTTGCAACACTTCTGTGAGATAAACGTCCATTATAAAAGAAAGGATTCAAACCTCATACAGAGGCATCTTTCCCCCTCAACTGCTCGGGGGGTTCTACTCTCACATTGTTCCTGCATTCAGCTTTTTCTACTTCTACCAGGGTCTGGCCTCCCTCACTGGAGTTTTTTTCTTATTCTTTCTCTTTGTTTCCCTCTATAATTTATTTTTTGTGTCTATTTTGGGTTCTTTTGTTACAATGGAAAATTTTACATATATTAGTTCCATAAAACAGGCAAGAACAATTACCAGGTCTCAAAAAAGCCAAAAATGGCCTGAAGTGCCAAGACAAGAGAGGCCTGCATTCTTGTATCAATGGTTTATCTGGAAAAAGCATAAACCTTTGGGTTCCATAAACAGAAATCTAATTGTGTTCAAAAACATGATTTTTTTTTTTAATGGAGATCAAGGTAATCTCTAATGGCAAATAAAAAACACAAGAGCATCGCCTCCCCCGTCGGGGAATCGAACCCCGGTCTCCCGCGTGACAGGCGGGGATACTCACCACTATACTAACGAGGAGCTGGCACTGCTTCTTTGTTATCATAGGTCTTTAGAAACTTCAAGCATGTTTGTTTCTTGCAACAGTGGTTTGTGACATTTAGATTGATTTCATAGTAGGTATGAGGTATGAGCCGAAATAGCTCAGTTGGGAGAGCGTTAGACTGAAGATCTAAAGGTCCCTGGTTCAATCCAGGGTTTCGGCAAAGCTGTTTGGACTGTGTAAATGCAATTTTTGGTTTGTTAACAAAGACCTATGCTTTATCTGGAAACTGACCTCCCCCTCACAGGCAAGAACAATTACCAGGTCTCAAAAAGGCCAACAAATGGCCTGAAGTGCCAAGACAAGAGAGGCCTGCATTCTTGTATCAATGGTTTTATCTGGAAAAAGCATAAACCTCAAAGGAGAAACTGATTGATCAGTTGCAACACTTCTGTGAGATAAACGTCCATTATAAAAGAAAGGATTCAAACCTCATACAGAGGCCTCTTTCCCCCTCAACTGCTCGGGGGGTTCTACTCTCACATTGTTCCTGCATTCAGCTTTTCTACTTCTACCAGGGTCTGGCCTCCCTCACTGGAGTTTGTTTCTTATTCTTTCTCTTTGTTTCCCTCTATAATTTATTTTTTTGTGTCTATTTTGGGTTCTTTTGTTACAATGGAACAATTTTACATATATTAGTTCCATAAAAACAGGCAAGAACAATTACCAGGTCTCAAAAAAGCCAACAAAAACGCCTGAAGTGCCAAGACAAGAGAGGCCTGCATTCTTGTATCAATGGTTTTATCTGGAAAAAGCATAAACCTTTGGGTTCCATAAACAGAAATCTAATTGTGTTCAAAAACATGATTTTTTTTTTTAACGGAGATCAAGGTAATCTCTAATGGCAAATAAAAAACACAAAAGCATTGCCTCCCCGTCGGGGAATCGAACCCCGGTCTCCCGCGTGACAGGCGGGGATACTCACCACTATACTAACGAGGAGCTGGCCCTGCTTCTTTGTTATCATAGGTCTTTAGAACTTCAAGCATGTTTGTTTCTTGCAACAGTGGTTTGTGACATTTAGATTGATTTCATAGTAGGTATGAGGTATGAGCCGAAATAGCTCAGTTGGGAGAGCGTTAGACTGAAGATCTAAAGGTCCCTGGTTCGAATCCCGGGTTTCGGCAAAGCTGTTTGGACTCTGTAAATGCAATTTTTGGTTTGTTAACAAAGACCTATGCTTTATCTGGAAACTGACCTCCCCCTCACAGGCAAGAACAATTACCAGGTCTCAAAAAAGCCAACAAATGGCCTGAAGTGCCAAGACAAGAGAGGCCTGCATTCTTGTATCATTGGTTTTATCTGGAAAAAGCATAAACCTCAAAGGAGAAACTGATTGATCAGTTGCAACACTTCTGTGAGATAAACGTCCATTATAAAAGAAAGGATTCAAACCTCATTCAGAGGCCTCTTTCCCCCTCAACTGCTCGGGGGGTTCTACTCTCACATTGTTCCTGCATTCAGCTTTTTCTACTTCTACCAGGGTCTGGCCTCCCTCACTGGAGTTTGTTTCTTATTCTTTCTCTTTGTTTCCCTCTATAATTTATTTTTTGTGTCTATTTTGGGTTCTTTTGTTATAATGGAACCATTTTACATATATTAGTTCCATAAAAAGAATTCTTATTGTGTTTATGAACTAGAACCTGTTCAATCATTTAAAATCTATTGTGCCATGACTGTTAATGTCCATCTAACATCAGATAAGTTCAAAAAAAAAGTTCAAACCTCATTCAGAGGGCTCCGTCCGGGTACTACTCTCACATTGTTCATTCATTTGTCTTTTCTTATTGTTCCAGGCTCTGTCCTTCCTCACTGGAGTTTGATTCTTATTGTTTCTCTTTGTTTCCCTCTAGAATGTCTGTTTCTTGCAACAGTGGTTTGTGACATTTAGATTGATTTCATAGTCAATTGAGATGTGAACTAAAGTCAATTGTGCCTTACTAAATTATATTTCTTCACTGAATTTATTAAGCCAAATCCTCATTTAATAAGCAATCCACTTATTTAGCACACAATATCAGATAATATCTTCTGTTTAGGCATGAGCAAAAACCCAACTGTGGAAGGCAGGCCCTTGTACATGAATAAACACCTAGTGCCAAGTGAAAGGGCAACAAGGTATGAGCCGAAATAGCTCAGTTGGGAGAGCGTTAGACTGAAGATCTAAAGGTCACTGGTTCAATCCTGGGTTTTGGCAAAGCTCTTTGGACTGTGTACATGCAATTTTTGGTTTGTTAAAGACCTATGCTTTATCTGGAAATTGACCTCCTCCTCACAGGCAAGAACAATTACCAGGTCTCAAAAAAGCCAACAAATGGCCTGAAGTGCCAAGACAAGAGAGGCCTGCATTCTTGTATCAATGGTTTTATCTGGAAAAAGCATAAACCTTTGGGTTCCATAAACAGAAATCTAATTGTGTTCAAAAACATGATTTTTTTTTTTAATGGAGATCAAGGTAATCTCTAATGGCAAATAAAAAACACAAGAGCATCGCCTCCCCGTCGGGAAATCGAACCCCGGTCTCCCGCGTGACAGGCGGGGATACTCACCACTATACTAACGAGGAGCTGGCCCTGCTTCTTTGTTATCATAGGTCTTTAGAACTTCAAGCATGTTTGTTTCTTGCAACAGTGGTTTGTGACATTTAGATTGATTTCATAGTAGGTATGAGGTATGAGCCGAAATAGCTCAGTCGGGAGAGCGTTAGACTGAAGATCTAAAGGTCCCTGGTTCAATCCCGGGTTTCGGCAAAGCTGTTTGGACTGTGTAAATGCAATTTTTGGTTTGTTAACAAAGACCTATGCTTTATCTGGAAACTGACCTCCCCCTCACAGGCAAGAACAATTACCAGGTCTCAAAAAGGCCAACAAATGGCCTGAAGTGCCAAGACAAGAGAGGCCTGCATTCTTGTATCAATGGTTTTATCTGGAAAAAGCATAAACCTCAAAGGAGAAACTGATTGATCAGTTGCAACACTTCTGTGAGATAAACGTCCATTATAAAAGAAAGGATTCAAACCTCATACAGAGGCCTCTTTCCCCCTCAACTGCTCGGGGGGTTCTACTCTCACATTGTTCCTGCATTCAGCTTTTCTACTTCTACCAGGGTCTGGCCTCCCTCACTGGAGTTTGTTTCTTATTCTTTCTCTTTGTTTCCCTCTATAATTTATTTTTTGTGTCTATTTTGGGTTCTTTTGTTACAATGGAACAATTTTACATATATTAGTTCCATAAAAACAGGCAAGAACAATTACCAGGTCTCAAAAAAGCCAACAAAACGCCTGAAGTGCCAAGACAAGAGAGGCCTGCATTCTTGTATCAATGGTTTTATCTGGAAAAAGCATAAACCTTTGGGTTCCATAAACAGAAATCTAATTGTGTTCAAAAACATGATTTTTTTTTTAATGGAGATCAAGGTAATCTCTAATGGCAAATAAAAAACACAAAAGCATCGCCTCCCTGTCGGGGAATCGAACCCCGGTCTCCCGCGTGACAGGCAGGGATACTCACCACTATACTAACGAGGAGCTGGCCCTGCTTCTTTGTTATCATAGGTCTTTAGAACTTCAAGCATGTTTGTTTCTTGCAACAGTGGTTTGTGACATTTAGATTGATTTCATAGTAGGTATGAGGTATGAGCCGAAATAGCTCAGTTGGGAGAGCGTTAGACTGAAGATCCAAAGGTCCCTGGTGAAATCCAGGGTTTCGGCAAAGCTGTTTGGACTGTGTAAATGCATTTTTTGGTTTGTTAACAAAGACCTATGCTTTATCTGGAAACTGACCTCCCCCTCACAGGCAAGAACAATTACCAGGTCTCAAAAAGGCCAACAAATGGCCTGAAGTGCCAAGGCAAGAGAGGCCTGCATTCTTGTATCAATGGTTTTATCTGGAAAAAGCATAAACCTCAAAGGAGAAACTGATTGATCAGTTGCAACACTTCTGTGAGATAAACGTCCATTATAAAAGAAAGGATTCAAACCTCATACAGAGGCATCTTTCCCCCTCAACTGCTCGGGGGGTTCTACTCTCACATTGTTCCTGCATTCAGCTTTTCTACTTCTACCAGGGTCTGGCCTCCCTCACTGGAGTTTGTTTCTTATTCTTTCTCTTTGTTTCCCTCTATAATTTATTTTTTGTGTCTATTTTGGGTTCTTTTGTTACAATGGAACAATTTTACATATATTAGTTCCATAAAAACAGGCAAGAACAATTACCAGGTCTCAAAAAAGCCAAAAAATGGCCTGAAGTGCCAAGACAAGAGAGGCCTGCATTCTTGTATCAATGGTTTTATCTGGAAAAAGCATAAACCTTTGGGTTCCATAAACAGAAATCTAATTGTGTTCAAAAACATGATTTTTTTTTTAATGGAGATCAAGGTAATCTCTAATGGCAAATAAAAAAACACAAGAGCATCGCCTCCCCGTCGGGGAATCGAACCCCGGTCTCCCGCGTGACAGGCGGGGATACTCACCACTATACTAACGAGGAGCTGGCCCTGCTTCTTTGTTATCATAGGTCTTTAGAACTTCAAGCATGTTTGTTTCTTGCAACAGTGGTTTGTGACATTTAGATTGATTTCATAGTAGGTATGAGGTATGAGCCGAAATAGCTCAGTTGGGAGAGCGTTAGACTGAAGATCTAAAGGTCCCTGGTTCAATCCCGGGTTTCGGCAAAGCTCTTTGGACTGTGTACATGCAATTTTTGGTTTGTTAAAGACCTATGCTTTATCTGGAAATTGACCTCCTCCTCACAGGCAAGAACAATTACCAGGTCTCAAAAAAGCCAACAAATGGCCTGAAGTGCCAAGACAAGAGAGGCCTGCATTCTTGTATCAATGGTTTTATCTGGAAAAAGCATAAACCTTTGGGTTCCATAAACAGAAATCTAATTGTGTTCAAAACATGATTTTTTTTTTTTATGGAGATCAAGGTAATCTCTAATGGCAATCAAAAAACACAAGACCATCGCCTCCCCGTCGGGGAATCGAACCCCGGTCTCCCGCGTGACAGGCGGGGATACTCACCACTATACTAACGAGGAGCTGGCCCTGCTTCTTTGTTATCATAGGTCTTTAGAACTTCAAGCATGTTTGTTTCTTGCAACAGTGGTTTGTGACATTTAGATTGATTTCATAGTAGGTATGAGGTATGAGCCGAAATAGCTCAGTTGGGAGAGCATTAGACTGAAGCTGTTTGGACTGTGTAAATGCATTTTTTGGTTTGTTAACAAAGACCTATGCTTTTTCTGGAAACTGACCTCCCCCTCACAGGCAAGAAAAATTACCAGGTCTCAAAAAGGCCAACAAATGGCCTGAAGTGCCAAGGCAAGAGAGGCCTGCATTCTTGTATCAATGGTTTTATCTGGAAAAAGCATAAACCTCAAAGGAGAAACTGATTGATCAGTTGCAACACTTCTGTGAGATAAACGTCCATTATAAAGAAAGGATTCAAACCTCATACAGAGGCATCTTTCCCCCTCAACTGCTCGGGGGGTTCTACTCTCACATTGTTCCTGCATTTAGCTTTTCTACTTCTACCAGGGTCTGGCCTCCCTCACTGGAGTTTGTTTCTTATTCTTTCTCTTTGTTTCCCTCTATAATTTATTTTTTGTGTCTATTTTGGGTTCTTTTGTTACAATGGAACAATTTTACATATATTAGTTCAATAAAAACAGGCAAGAACAATTACCAGGTCTCAAAAAAGCCAAAAAATGGCCTGAAGTGCCAAGACAAGAGAGGCCTGCATTCTTGTATCAATGGTTTTATCTGGAAAAAGCATAAACCTTTGGGTTCCATAAACAGAAATCTAATTGTGTTCAAAACATGATTTTTTTTTTTAATGGAGATCAAGGTAATCTCTAATGGCAAATAAAAAACACAAGAGCATCGCCTCCCCGTCGGGGAATCGAACCCCGGTCTCCCGCGTGACAGGCGGGGATACTCACCACTATACTAACGAGGAGCTAGCCCTGCTTCTTTGTTATCATAGGTCTTTAGAACTTCAAGCATGTTTGTTTCTTGCAACAGTGGTTTGTGACATTTAGATTGATTTCATAGTAGGTATGAGGTATGAGCCGAAATAGCTCAGTTGGGAGAGCGTTAGACTGAAGCTGTTTCGACTGTGTAAATGCATTTTTTGGTTTGTTAACAAAGACCTATGCTTTATCTGGAAACTGACCTCCCCCTCACAGGCAAGAACAATTACCAGGTCTCAAAAGGCCAACAAATGGCCTGAAGTGCCAAGACAAGAGCGGCCTGCATTCTTGTATCAATGGTTTTATCTGGAAAAAGCATAAACCTCAAAGGAGAAACTGATTGATCAGTTGCAACACTTCTGTGAGATAAACGTCCATTATAAAAAGAAAGGATTCAAACCTCATACAGAGGCCTCTTTCCCCCTCAACTGCTCGGGGGTTCTACTCTCACATTGTTCCTGCATTCAGCTTTTCTACTTCTACCAGGGTCTGGCCTCCCTCACTGGAGTTTGTTTCTTATTCTTTCTCTTTGTTTCCCTCTATAATTTATTTTTTGTGTCTATTTTGGGTTCTTTTGTTACAATGGAAAATTTTACATATATTAGTTCCATAAAAACAGGCAAGAACAATTACCAGGTCTCAAAAAAGCCAAAAAATGGCCTGAAGTGCCAAGACAAGAGAGGCCTGCATTCTTGTATCAATGGTTTTATCTGGAAAAAGCATAAACCTTTGGGTTCCATAAACAGAAATCTAATTGTGTTCAAAAACATGATTTTTTTTTTAATGGAGATCAAGGTAATCTCTAATGGCAAATAAAAAACACAAGAGCATCGCCTCCCCGTCGGGGAATCGAACCCCGGTCTCCCGCGTGACAGGCGGGGATACTCACCACTATACTAACGAGGAGCTGGCACTGCTTCTTTGTTATCATAGGTCTTTAGAACTTCAAGCATGTTTGTTTCTTGCAACAGTGGTTTGTGACATTTAGATTGATTTCATAGTAGGTATGAGGTATGAGCCGAAATAGCTCAGTTGGGAGAGCGTTAGACTGAAGATCTAAAGGTCCCTGGTTCAATCCAGGGTTTCGGCAAAGCTGTTTGGACTGTGTAAATGCAATTTTTGGTTTGTTAACAAAGACCTATGCTTTATCTGGAAACTGACCTCCCCCTCACAGGCAAGAACAATTACCAGGTCTCAAAAAGGCCAACAAATGGCCTGAAGTGCCAAGACAAGAGAGGCCTGCATTCTTGTATCAATGGTTTTATCTGGAAAAAGCATAAACCTCAAAGGAAAAACTGATTGATCAGTTGCAACACTTCTGTGAGATAAACGTCCATTATAAAAGAAAGGATTCAAACCTCATACAGAGGCCTCTTTCCCCCCTCAACTGCTCGGGGGGTTCTACTCTCACATTGTTCCTGCATTCAGCTTTTTTACTTCTACCAGGGTCTGGCCTCCCTCACTGGAGTTTGTTTCTTATTCTTTCTCTTTGTTTCCCTCTATAATTTATTTTTTGTGTCTATTTTGGGTTCTTTTGTTACAATGGAACAATTTTACATATATTAGTTCCATAAAAACAGGCAAGAACAATTACCAGGTCTCAAAAAAGCCAACAAAAACGCCTGAAGTGCCAAGACAAGAGAGGCCTGCATTCTTGTATCAATGGTTTTATCTGGAAAAAGCATAAACCTTTGGGTTCCATAAACAGAAATCTAATTGTGTTCAAAAACATGATTTTTTTTTTTAACGGAGATCAAGGTAATCTCTAATGGCAAATAAAAAACACAAAGCATTGCCTCCCCGTCGGGGAATCGAACCCCGGTCTCCCGCGTGACAGGCGGGGATACTCACCACTATACTAACGAGGAGCTGGCCCTGCTTCTTTGTTATCATAGGTCTTTAGAACTTCAAGCATGTTTGTTTCTTGCAACAGTGGTTTGTGACATTTAGATTGATTTCATAGTAGGTATGAGGTATGAGCCGAAATAGCTCAGTTGGGAGAGCGTTAGACTGAAGATCTAAAGGTCCCTGGTTCGATCCCGGGTTTCGGCAAAGCTGTTTGGACTCTGTAAATGCAATTTTTGGTTTGTTAACAAAGACCTATGCTTTATCTGGAAACTGACCTCCCCCTCACAGGCAAGAACAATTACCAGGTCTCAAAAAAGCCAACAAATGGCCTGAAGTGCCAAGACAAGAGAGGCCTGCATTCTTGTATCATTGGTTTTATCTGGAAAAAGCATAAACCTCAAAGGAGAAACTGATTGATCAGTTGCAACACTTCTGTGAGATAAACGTCCATTATAAAAGAAAGGATTCAAACCTCATTCAGAGGCCTCTTTCCCCCTCAACTGCTCGGGGGGTTCTACTCTCACATTGTTCCTGCATTCAGCTTTTCTACTTCTACCAGGGTCTGGCCTCCCTCACTGGAGTTTGTTTCTTATTCTTTCTCTTTGTTTCCCTCTATAATTTATTTTTTGTGTCTATTTTGGGTTCTTTTGTTACAATGGAACAATTTTACATATATTAGTTCCATAAAAACAGGCAAGAACAATTACCAGGTCTCAAAAAAGCCAACAAAAACGCCTGAAGTGCCAAGACAAGAGAGACCTGCATTTTTGTATCAATGGTTTTATCTGGAAAAAGCATAAACCTTTGGGTTCCATAAACATAAATCTAATTGTGTTCAAAAACATGATTTTTTTTTTTAATGGAGATCAAGGTAATCTCTAATGGCAAATAAAAAACACAAAAGCATCGCCTCCCCGTCGGGGAATCGAACCCCGGTCTCCGGCGTGACAGGCGGGGATACTCACCACTATACTAACGAGGAGCTGGCCCTGCTTCTTTGTTATCATAGGTCTTTAGAACTTCAAGCATGTTTGTTTCTTGCAACAGTGGTTTGTGACATTTAGATTGATTTCATAGTAGGTATGAGGTATGAGCCGAAATAGCTCAGTTGGGAGAGCGTTAGACTGAAGATCTAAAGGTCCCTGGTTCAATCCCGGGTTTCGGCAAAGCTGTTTGGACTGTGTAAATGCAATTTTTGGTTTGTTAACAAAGACCTATGCTTTATCTGGAAACTGACCTCCCCCTCACAGGCAAGAACAATTACCAGGTCTCAAAAAGGCCAACAAATGGCCTGAAGTGCCAAGACAAGAGCGGCCTGCATTCTTGTATCAATGGTTTTATCTGGAAAAAGCATAAACCTCAAAGGAGAAACTGATTGATCAGTTGCAACACTTCTGTGAGATAAACGTCCATTATAAAAGAAAGGATTCAAACCTCATACAGAGGCCTCTTTCCCCTTCAACTGCTCGGGGGGTTCTACTCTCACATTGTTCCTGCATTCAGCTTTTCTACTTCTACCAGGGTCTGGCCTCCCTCACTGGAGTTTGTTTCTTATTCTTTCTCTTTGTTTCCCTCTATAATTTATTTTTTGTGTCTATTTTGGGTTCTTTTGTTACAATGGAACAATTTTACATATATTAGTTCCATAAAAAGAATTCTTATTGTGTTTATGAACTAGAACCTGTTCAATCATTTAAAATCTATTGTGCCATGACTGTTAATGTCCATCTAACATCGGATAAGTTCAAAAAACAAGTTCAAACCTCATTCAGAGGGCTCCGTCCGGGTACTACTCTCACATTGTTCATTCATTTGTCTTTTCTTATTGTTCCAGGCTCTGTCCTTCCTCACTGGAGTTTGATTCTTATTGTTTCTCTTTGTTTCCCTCTAGAATGTCTGTTTCTTGCAACAGTGGTTTGTGACATTTAGATTGATTTCATAGTCAATTGAGATGTGAACTAAAGTCAATTGTGCCTTACTAAATTATATTTCTTCACTGAATTTATTAAGCCAAATCCTCATTTAATAAGCAATACACTTATTTAGCACACAATATCAGATAATATCTTCTGTTTAGGCATGAGCAAAAACCCAACTGTGGAAGGCAGGCCCTTGTACATGAATAAACACCTAGTGCCAAGTGAAAGGGCTACAAGGTATGAGCCGAAATAGCTCAGTTGGGAGAGCGTTAGACTGAAGAATCTAAGGTCCCTGGTTCATCCCGGGTTTCGGCAAAGCTCTTTGGACTGTGTACATGCAATTTTTGGTTTGTTAAAGACCTACGCTTTATATGGAAATTGACCTCCTCCTCACAGGCAAGAACAATTACCAGGTCTCAAAAAAGCCAACAAATGGCCTGAAGTGCCAAGACAAGAGAGGCCCTGCATTCTTGTATCAATGGTTTTATCTGGAAAAAGCATAAACCTTTGGGTTCCATAAACAGAAATCTAATTGTGTTCAAAAACATGATTTTTTTTAATGGAGATCAAGGTATCTCTAATGGCAAATAAAAAACACAAGAGCATCGCCTCCCCGTCGGGGAAATCGAACCCCGGTCTCCCGCGTGACAGGCGGGATACTCACCACTATACTAACGAGGAGCTGGCCCTGCTTCTTTGTATCATAGGTCTTTAGAACTTCAAGCATGTTTGTTTCTTGCAACAGTGGTTTGTGACATTTAGATTGATTTCATAGTAGGTATGAGGTATGAGCCGAAATAGCTCAGTTGGAGAGCGTTAGACTGAAGATCTAAGGTCACTGGTTAAATCCAGGGTTTCGGCAAAGCTGTTTGGACTGTGTAAATGCAATTTTTGGTTTGTTAACAAAGACCTATGCTTTATCTGGAAAACGACCTCCCCCTCACAGGCAAGAACAATTACCAGGTCTCAAAAAGCCAACAAATGGCCTGAAGTGCCAAGACAAGAGAGGCCTGCATTCTTGTATCATGGGTTTTATCTGGAAAAAGCATAAACCTCAAGGAGAAACTGATTGATCAGTTTGCAACACTTCTGTGAGATAAACGTCCATTATAAAAGAAAGGATTTAAACCTCATTCAGAGGCCTCTTTCCCCCTCAACTGCTCGGGGAATTCTACTCTCACATTGTTCCTGCATTCAGCTTTTCTACTTCTACCAGGGTCTGGCCTCCCTCACTGGAGTTTGTTTCTTATTCTTTCTCTTTGTTTCCCTCTATAATTTATTTTTTGTGTCTATTTTGGGTTCTTTTGTTATAATGGAACCATTTTACATATATTAGTTCCATAAAAAGAATTCTTATTGTGTTTATGAACTAGAACCTGTTCAATCATTTAAAATCTATTGTGCCATGACTGTTAATGTCCATCTAACATCAGATAAGTTCAAAAACAAGTTCAAACCTCATTCAGAGGGCTCCGTCCGGGTACTACTCTCACATTGTTCATTCATTTGTCTTTTCTTATTGTTCCAGGCTCTGTCCTTCCTCACTGGAGTTTGATTCTTATTGTTTCTCTTTGTTTCCCTCTAGAATGTCTGTTTCTTGCAACAGTGGTTTGTGACATTTAGATTGATTTCATAGTCAATTGAGATGTGAACTAAAGTCAATTGTGCCTTACTAAATATTTTTCTTCACTGAATTATTAAGCCAAATCCTCATTTAATAAGCAATCCACTTATTTAGCACACAATATCAGATAATATCTTCTGTTTAGGCATGAGCAAAAACCCAACTGTGGAAGGCAGGTCCTTGTACATGAATAAACACCTAGTGCCAAGTGAAAGGGCTACAAGGTATGAGCCGAAATAGCTCAGTTGGGAGAGCGATAGACTGAAGATCTAAAGGTCCCTGGTTCAATTCCATAAAAAGAATTCTTATTGTGTTTATTAACTAGAACCTGTTCAATCATTTAAAATCTATTGTGCCATGACTGTTAATGTCCATCTAACATCGGATAAGTTCAAAAAACAAGTTCAAACCTCATTCAGAGGGCTCCGTCCGGGTACTACTCTCACATTGTTCATTCATTTGTCTTTTCTTATTGTTCCAGGCTCTGTCCTTCCTCACTGGAGTTTGATTCTTATTGTTTCTCTTTGTTTCCCTCTAGAATGTCTGTTTCTTGCAACAGTGGTTTGTGACATTTAGATTGATTTCATAGTCAATTGAGATGTGAACTAAAGTCAATTGTGCCTTACTAAATTATATTTCTTCACTGAATTTATTAAGCCAAATCCTCATTTAATAAGCAATCCACTTATTTAGCACACAATATCAGATAATATCTTCTGTTTAGGCATGAGCAAAAACCCAACTGTGGAAGGCAGGCCCTTGTACATGAATAAACACCTAGTGCCAAGTGAAAGGGCTACAAGGTATGAGCCGAAATAGCTCAGTTGGGAGAGCGTTAGACTGAAGATCTAAAGGTCCCTGGTTCAATCCCGGGTTTCGGCAAAGCTCTTTGGACTGTGTACATGCAATTTTTGGTTTGTTAAAGACCTACGCTTTATCTGGAAATTGACCTCCTCCTCACAGGCAAGAACAATTACCAGGTCTCAAAAAAGCCAACAAATGGCCTGAAGTGCCAAGACAAGAGAGGCCTGCATTCTTGTATCAATGGTTTTATCTGGAAAAAGCATAAACCTTTGGGTTCCATAAACAGAAATCTAATTGTGTTCAAAAACATGATTTTTTTTTTAATGGAGATCAAGGTAATCTCTAATGGCAAATAAAAAACACAAGAGCATCGCCTCCCCGTCGGGGAATCGAACCCCGGTCTCCCGCGTGACAGGCGGGGATACTCACCACTATACTAACGAGGAGCTGGCCCTGCTTCTTTGTTATCATAGGTCTTTAGAACTTCAAGCATGTTTGTTTCTTGCAACAGTGGTTTGTGACATTTAGATTGATTTCATAGTAGGTATGAGGTATGAGCCGAAATAGCTCAGTTGGGAGAGCGTTAGACTGAAGCTGTTTGGACTGTGTAAATGCATTTTTTGGTTTGTTAACAAAGACCTATGCTTTATCTGGAAACTGACCTCCCCCTCACAGGCAAGAACAATTACCAGGTCTCAAAAAGGCCAACAAATGGCCTGAAGTGCCAAGGCAAGAGAGGCCTGCATTCTTGTATCAATGGTTTTATCTGGAAAAAGCATAAACCTCAAAGGAGAAACTGATTGATCAGTTGCAACACTTCTGTGAGATAAACGTCCATTATAAAAGAAAGGATTCAAACCTCATACAGAGGCATCTTTCCCCCTCAACTGCTCGGGGGGTTCTACTCTCACATTGTTCCTGCATTCAGCTTTTCTACTTCTACCAGGGTCTGGCCTCCCTCACTGGAGTTTGTTTCTTATTCTTTCTCTTTGTTTCCCTCTATAATTTATTTTTTGTGTCTATTTTGGGTTCTTTTGTTACAATGGAACAATTTTACATATATTAGTTCCATAAAAACAGGCAAGAACAATTACCAGGTCTCAAAAAAGCCAAAAAATGGCCTGAAGTGCCAAGACAAGAGAGGCCTGCATTCTTGTATCAATGGTTTTATCTGGAAAAAGCATAAACCTTTGGGTTCCATAAACAGAAATCTAATTGTGTTCAAAAACATGATTTTTTTTAATGGAGATCAAGGTAATCTCTAATGGCAAATAAAAAACACAAGAGCATCGCCTCCCCGTCGGGGAATCGAACCCCGGTCTCCCGCGTGACAGGCGGGGATACTCACCACTATACTAACGAGGAGCTGGCCCTGCTTCTTTGTTATCATAGGTCTTTAGAACTTCAAGCATGTTTGTTTCTTGCAACAGTGGTTTGTGACATTTAGATTGATTTCATAGTAGGTATGAGGTATGAGCCGAAATAGCTCAGTTGGGAGAGCGTTAGACTGAAGATCTAAAGGTCCCTGGTTCAATCCCGGGTTTCGGCAAAGCTGTTTGGACTGTGTAAATGCAATTTTTGGTTTGTTAACAAAGACCTATGCTTTATCTGGAAACTGACCTCCCCCTCACAGGCAAGAACAATTACCAGGTCTCAAAAAGGCCAACAAATGGCCTAAAGTGCCAAGACAAGAGAGGCCTGCATTCTT
This sequence comes from Denticeps clupeoides, assembly GCF_900700375.1. Lineage (NCBI taxonomy): Eukaryota > Metazoa > Chordata > Actinopteri > Clupeiformes > Denticipitidae > Denticeps > Denticeps clupeoides. The sequence continues at coordinate 231,177 of NW_021630109.1, forward strand.
GTATCAATGGTTTTATCTGGAAAAAGCATAAACCTCAAAGGAGAAACTGATTGATCAGTTGCAACACTTCTGTGAGATAAACGTCCATTATAAAAGAAAGGATTCAAACCTCATACAGAGGCCTCTTTCCCCCTCAACTGCTCGGGGGGTTCTACTCTCACATTGTTCCTGCATTCAGCTTTTCTACTTCTACCAGGGTCTGGCCTCCCTCACTGGAGTTTGTTTCTTATTCTTTCTCTTTGTTTCCCTCTATAATTTATTTTTTGTGTCTATTTTGGGTTCTTTTGTTACAATGGAACAATTTTACATATATTAGTTCCATAAAAACAGGCAAGAACAATTACCAGGTCTCAAAAAACCAAAAAACGCCTGAAGTGCCAAGACAAGAGAGGCCTGCATTCTTGTATCAATGGTTTTATCTGGAAAAAGCATAAACCTTTGGGTTCCATAAACAGAAATCTAATTGTGTTCAAAAACATGATTTTTTTTTTTAATGGAGATCAAGGTAATCTCTAATGGCAAATAAAAAACACAAACATCGCCTCCCCGTCGGGGAATCGAACCCCGGTCTCCCGCGTGACAGGCGGGGATACTCACCACTATACTAACGAGGAGCTGGCCCTGCTTCTTTGTTATCATAGGTCTTTAGAACTTCAAGCATGTTTGTTTCTTGCAACAGTGGTTTGTGACATTTAGATTGATTTCATAGTAGGTATGAGGTATGAGCCGAAATAGCTCAGTTGGGAGAGCGTTAGACTGAAGATCTAAAGGTCCCTGGTTCAATCCCGGGTTTCGGCAAAGCTGTTTGGACTGTGTAAATGCAATTTTTGGTTTGTTAACAAAGACCTATGCTTTATCTGGAAACTGACCTCCCCCTCACAGGCAAGAACAATTACCAGGTCTCAAAAAGGCCAACAAATGGCCTGAAGTGCCAAGACAAGAGCGGCCTGCATTCTTGTATCAATGGTTTTATCTGGAAAAAGCATAAACCTCAAAGGAGAAACTGATTGATCAGTTGCAACACTTCTGTGAGATAAACGTCCATTATAAAAGAAAGGATTCAAACCTCATACAGAGGCCTCTTTCCCCCTCAACTGCTCGGGGGGTTCTACTCTCACATTGTTCCTGCATTCAGCTTTTCTACTTCTACCAGGGTCTGGCCTCCCTCACTGGAGTTTGTTTCTTATTCTTTCTCTTTGTTTCCCTCTATAATTTATTTTTTGTGTCTATTTTGGGTTCTTTTGTTACAATGGAACAATTTTACATATATTAGTTCCATAAAAACAGGCAAGAACAATTACCAGGTCTCAAAAAAGCCAAAAAATTGCCTGAAGTGCCAAGACAAGAGAGGCCTGCATTCTTGTATCAATGGTTTTATCTGGAAAAAGCATAAACCTTTGGGTTCCATAATTAGAAATCTAATTGTGTTCAAAAACATGATTTTTTTTTTAATGGAGATCAAGGTAATCTCTAATGGCAAATAAAAACACAAGCATCGCCTCCCCGTCGGGGAATCGAACCCCGGTCTCCCGCGTGACAGGCGGGGATACTCACCACTATACTAACGAGGAGCTGGCCCTGCTTCTTTGTTATCATAGGTCTTTAGAACTTCAAGCATGTTTGTTTCTTGCAACAGTGGTTTGTGACATTTAGATTGATTTCATAGTAGGTATGAGGGGCGCGCCGAAATAGCTCAGTTGGGAGAGCGTTAGACTGAAGATCTAAAGGTCCCTGGTTCAATCCCGGGTTTCGGCAAAGCTGTTTGGACTGTGTAAATGCAATTTTTGGTTTGTTAACAAAGACCTATGCTTTATCTGGAAACTGACCTCCCCCTCACAGGCAAGAACAATTACCAGGTCTCAAAAAGCCAACAAATGGCCTGAAGTGCCAAGACAAGAGAGGCCTGCATTCTTGTATCATGGGTTTTATCTGGAAAAAGCATAAACCTCAAAGGAGAAACTGATTGATCAGTTGCAACACTTTGTGAGATAAACGTCCATTATAAAAGAAAGGATTCAAACTCATTCAGAGGCCTCTTTCCCCCTCAACTGCTCGGGGGGTTCTACTCTCACATTGTTCCTGCATTCAGCTTTTCTACTTCTACCAGGTCTGGCCTCCCTCACTGGAGTTTGTTTCTTATTCTTTCTCTTTGTTTCCCTCTATAATTTATTTTTTGTGTCTATTTGGGTTCTTTTGTTACAATGGAACAATTTTACATATATTAGTTCCATAAAAACAGGCAAGAACAATTACCAGGTCTCAAAAAAGCCAACAAAAACGCCTGAAGTGCCAAGACAAGAGAGGCCTGCATTCTTGTATCAATGGTTTTATCTGGAAAAAGCATAAACCTTTGGGTTCCATAAACAGAAATCTAATTGTGTTCAAAAACATGATTTTTTTTTTTAATGGAGATTAAGGTAATCTCTAATGGCAAATAAAAAACACAAAACGATCGCCTCCCCGTCGGGGAATCGAACCCCGGTCTCCCGCGTGACAGGCGGGGATACTCACCACTATACTAACGAGGAGCTGGCCCTGCTTCTTTGTTATCATAGGTCTTTAGAACTTCAAGCATGTTTGTTTCTTGCAACAGTGGTTTGTGACATTTAGATTGATTTCATAGTAGGTATGAGGGGTGAGCCGAAATAGCTCAGTTGGGAGAGCGTTAGACTGAAGATCTAAAGGTCCCAGGTTCAATCCCGGGTTTTGGCAAAGCTGTTTGGACTGTGTAAATGCAATTTTTGGTTTGTTAACAAAGACCTATGCTTTATCTGGAAACTGACCTCCCCTCACAGGCAAGAACAATTACCAGG